>NC_084619.1:15656806-15664306 GCF_033978795.1 Nerophis ophidion
CTGATGATAAAGGTGAAGTTATAACTCTGAAACGCCCTCAGTAAGAGGTGCTTTAAGACATGGCTAGATAGTGTTTTGGCTACTTCTAAATCACTAATCCTCCCCTCCATGGCGACAAATAAAGTACATTTCTTACAAGTATCATCCCTGCAGAACGAGGAATAGCTAAACATTTTTCACTATACGCCGTAGCTCACCACTGTAAAAATGTAAACAAACGCCATTGGTGGATCTACACGAGACATCCACTGTAATGATACCAAGTACAATAGCATATCGAGTCAATACTACTATGATTACGTCAATATTTTTTGTCATCACAATCTTCTTTTGTTTTGCTTTTTAAATTCATATTATGTTTATAAACTTAGGAAATATGTCCATGGACACATAAGGACTTTGTATCCCAAATTTGTGGTATCATCCAACATTAATGTAAAGCATCCAAACAACAGAAGAATAATTGATTATTACATTTTAACAGAAGAGAAAATAAGCATATATTAACAGTAAATGGACAAGCAGATGAGTTATTAATTGTCTACCACTTGTCCTTAATATTGTTGACAAAATAATAGAATCTAAAATGACACAATATGTTACTGCATATGTCAGCAGACTAAACTAGGAGCCTTTGTTTGTTTACTTACTACTAAAAGGCAAGTTATCTTGTATGTTTACTATTTTATTTAAGGACAAACTTGCAATAATAAACATATGTTTGATGTACCGTAAGATATTTGGTTAAAATAAAGCCAATAATGCAATGTTTTGTGGTCCCCTTTACTTAGAAAAGTATTGAAAATTACAACATATTGGGATCGGGACAACACTAATATATATGTATATATACACTGTAGCATTGAATTAGTGCCATTTTTGTTTTGTTTTAGGATGAAACAGTGAATGCACTGAAAGGAGAAAAGGGGGATCGGGTAAGGACTGTTGAATTATTTTGTGCGCATTTACTACAGTCACACTAAAGGAAAAAAATAACTAATTTTCAGTGACGTTGTCTTTTTTTTTTCTAAACTTGTAAACTGTAAGGGCGAAATTGGATCACCAGGACCACAAGGCTTGAAGGTAACACATTGAAGATGTCAAAACCTGACAGTACATGCTTTCATGTTTCATTCAGTGCACCTTCATTTGAGTTCAATCATAAAGTTGATACAGTCAGTGCTTGTGGTCATTTCCAATTCTGGCACCCCATCTTCTCACACCTTTTTGATGTCGCAGGGAATCATCGGGCTGCCGGGATTGAAAGGAGACCAAGGTCCAGAGGTGAGTAACTTCTGCACTTGCAACTCAACAAAAGTTTGTTCGCCATGGGGGGCGTGACAGGAAATGATTGAGAACCTTTGCCTTTGAGGAAGTTGCCTCAGTTTCTTAGTATGTTGAGTGCTTATTTGAAGGGGTCATATTATCTATAACACTTCCTTGGGGTCTACATAACGTTGGTCCAAGTTTTGATTGATTTCATTTTACAGACTATTTTCACGCCGCTTTCTGACTGTCTCTTCAGAATGCAATGTTTTTTGGGTGGTCTTATTTACAGTGGGGCAAAAAAGTATTTAGTCAGCCACCGATTGTGCAAGTTCTCCCACTTCAAATGATGACAGAGGTCTGTAATTTTCATCATAGGTACACTTCAACTGTGAGAGACAGAATGTGGGGGAAAAAATCAAGGAATTCACATTGTAGTAATTTTACAGAATTTATTTGTAAATTATGGTGGAAAATAAGTATTTGGTCAACCATTCAAAGCTCTCACTGATGGAAGGAGGTTTTGGCTCAAAATCTCACGATACATGGCCCCATTCATTCTTTCCTTAACACGGATAAATCGTCCTGTCCCCTTAGCAGAAAAACAGCCCCAAAGCATGATGTTTCCACCCCCATGCTTCACAGTAGGTGTGGTGTTCTTGGGATGCAACTCAGTATTCTTCTTCCTCCAAACACGACGATAAAAAGTTCTATTTTGGTTTCATCCGACCACATGACATTCTCCCAATCCTCTGCTGTATCATCCATGTATCCATTTTGGTATAAACTCAACTCGTCGTGTTTGGAGGAAGAAGAATACTGAGTTGCATCCCAAGAACACCATACCTACTGTGAAGCATGGGGGTGGAAACATCATGCTTTGGGGCTGTTTTTCTGCTAAGGGGACAGGGCGATTGATCCGTGTTAAGGAAAAAATGAATGGGGCCATGTATCGTGAGATTTTGAGCCAAAACCTCCTTCCATCAGTGAGAGCTTTGAATGCATGACTAAATACTTATTTCCCACCATAATTTACAAATAAATTCTTTAAAATTCCTACAATGTGATTTCCTGGATATTTTTTTTCACATTCTGTCTCTCACAGTTGAAGTGTACCTGTGATGAAAATTACAGACCTCTGTCATCATTTTAAGTGGGAGAACTTGCACAATCGGTGGCTGACTAAATACTGTATATGCCGAAACACTCCTCCAGCTGTATCTCTACCTCGTCAGCCATGTTATAGTTTTTAGCACTTCCATATCGAGTCTATTAGAACTCAACGCTACTTTGTATTAGAAATGGCAACAACAAGGGTTTTAACATACATGTGCATGTACGAGACCGTCTGCCCCCAAACAAGAAGGTAGAGAAGAAATAGGGACGGAAGTAACTTAATTGTCATTACACAAGTACAACAAAATTTTATTTTTTTAGCCCAAACCTATTCAAGAGCAGACATACATTGTACAGCAGGGTTCGGGAACCTATGGCTCTCGAGCCAGATGTGTGACAGTTTTGCTGGCATCGTGGTTTGGTTTTTGTTCTTTTGAGCATGCAGTTGAGATGGACACAGCGTGAAGGTAAGAATCAATCAATCAATCAATCAATGTTTATTTATATAGCCCCAAATCACAAATGTCTCAAAGGAGTGCACAAATCATTACGACTACAACATCCTCGGAAGAACCCACAAAAGGGCAAGGAAAACTCACACCCAGTGGGCAGGGAGAATTCATATCCAGTGGGACGCCAGTGACAATGCTGACTATGAGAAACCTTGGAGAGGACCTCAGATGTGGGCAACCCCCCCCCCCCTCTAGGGGACCGAAAGCAATGGATGTCGAGCGGGTCTAACATGATACTGTGAAAGTTCAATCCATAGTGGCTCCAACACAGCCGCGAGAGTTTAGTTCAAGCGGATCCAAGACAGCAGCGAGAGTCCCGTCCACAGGAGACCATCTCAAGCGGAGGCGGATCAGCAGCGTAGAGATGTCCCCAACCGATACAGGCGAGGTCCATCCTGGGTCCCGACGAGCGGTCCATCCTGGGTCTCGACTCTGGACAGCCAGTACTTCATCCATGGTCATCGGACCGGACCCCCTCCACAAGGGAGGGGGGGACATAGGAGAAAGAAAAGAAGCGGCAGATCAACTGGTCTAAAAAGGAGGTCTATTTAAAGGCTAGAGTATACAGATGAGTTTTAAGGTGAGACTTAAATGCTTCTACTGAGGTGGCATCTCGAACTGTTACCGGGAGGGCATTCCAGAGTACTGGAGCCCGAACGGAAAACGCTCTATAGCCCGCAGACTTTTTTTGGGCTCTAGGAATCACTAATAAGCCGGAGTCTTTTGAACGCAGATTTCTTGCCGGGACATATGGTACAATACAATTGGCAAGATAGGATGGAGCTAGACCGTGTAGTATTTTATACGTAAGTAGTAAAACCTTAAAGTCACATCTTAAGTGCACAGGAAGCCAGTGCAGGTGAGCCAGTACAGGCGTAATGTGATCAAACTTTCTTGTTCTTGTCAAAAGTCTAGCAGCTGCATTTTGTACCAACTGTAATCTTTTAATGCTAGACATGGGGAGACCCGAAAATAATATGTTACAGTAATTGAGACGAGACGTAACAAACGCATGGATAATGATCTCGGCGTCTTTAGTGGACAAAATGGAGCGAATTTTAGCGATATTACGGAGAATGCTAATTTATTTAATTATAAAAACAGACTAGGAACAGAAAGACTTGCACAAAGGCACTAAAACAAAACAAACAAAGTGCTAGCATGTAAGCTAGGGACATAAGCAAGGCAGGAATAGCGTGGAAGCCAACAAGTATCAAACAGTCTTTACCACAATGCGGGAAGAGCGACGTCACCTGTTGCATTAAGTGGCAAATGAGAATCCGAGAGCGAATGTCAGAAAAAGGCAGTCTTAAATAGGGACAGAAATCAGGAGGCAGGTGTGGCCATCCCAAATACATAAAAACAGGTACCAAGAGGTAAGAGAAGTTAATTTTTGCATGATAGGGCCCCGTGTTAGTCATTGAATGAGCTATCAAAAGTGTAATTTTATTTGTTGATGGCATTGACTTAGGGCCATGCTACAAATCTCTGCTCCTGCCTGACACAAATGAAATCAAAGCCGAAATAACTTGTGTTGTTTTTATTTTGTTCTGTCAGGGCAAGCAAGGACCCACTGGACTCCCAGGAGAGCCAGTAAGTATACACCTGCAGCAGACCTCATGTCAAGTCTCGTCGCCTTATCTGTCACCTTGGCTTATCCTCTGCTTCCTAACGCAGACTGCCAGACTGAGCCTGAGATCAACTGATTAGCAGAGTGTCAGACCAAAGAGTCCAGATTTGTTTTCTTTTTTTTTTCTTCTTTTTTTTTTTTCCAACACAGTCGTCCGCAAATGTAATAATCAGTGGAAAGAGGAATATTATTTGGGTGGGAGGAGGGGGAGGCTCAATCTGTTTGCTGCACCTGCTTTAATAATGAGCATCTGCCTTTCTTGAAAAGCATGGAGGGGGAAAAAATATTTTGTAAAATAAACCTGTCTAAAGGAAATAATTTTAAAATGTAGCAGTCTGCTGAGGCTGTGAGGAAAAGGAGGAGGAGCAGGTGGGCATGAATCTGTGTGAGGAGATGAAGGCCAGTTGATAGATGTCTTCTTTTTTTTCCCTCCTACCACTATTTACAGGGCTCACCAGGGGACCATGGAAGAAATGGCCTAAAAGGAGAAAAGGTAGGCAAACTTCAAAAAAAAAAAAAAAAGTGTTGTTTCTTGAGAGGTTGAACACCTCTCAGGAAATACCTTAACACCTTCCTGGTGACTCACCTGGCATGTCATTCATGCCATCTTTAATCGCGTTACAGCTTTGTGCTTCCCCCTCCCTTCTTTGATGCCCCAGCTATTTTACACACTTGCAGCAGAACTTGTTTCAAATACTCGGCGGACAGTGACAAAGTGCAACAGTGCGCGCACTTTGACGCGCGTGTTTGATGAGGTGTGTCACTTGTCAAAATAAATGACGCTTTACACGCCCGGCTGTGAAGTCGCTCTGTCAAACTCTAAAGGCGGAGAGGTAAATTTAATTTGCGGTGCGTACAGATTGAGTGCCCTCCTTTTGTCGCGTCCACTAATGCGTTGGACAGCCGTGATTATGTATTCATATGCCAGGCCACAACAAAAACAAACATTCATTTCAAAGGTAGATTTGAATGTAAAGCAAATATGCACAAAGCTATTCAATAATAAGGGTTGAAGTGCATAGTGAATGTTAAGTACACTTACATAGAGATGACAAGGTATTGTTTCTCTACATTCTACGACAGTGGTGGCAAACGTACGGCCCGAGGGCCCGTCAACAGGTTTTATCCTGCTCGCGGGATGAGTTTGCCAAGTATAAAAACGAGATGAAATTTTTGAATGAAAGAAACTGCAGTTCTAAATGTGTCCACTAGATGTCACACTAGCTATTCTTTGTATCTTTGCAGATTATGCTACATATGTAAAAAAATAAAAATAAACAACACGATTGTAGAGGTTCCCCTTTTAGTGGGTTCTGCGGACCACCACACACTGCCACGAGAGCCCAGATTTCAGGGTACAACACTGTTTCATTTTCATAAGTCGGGGTAGTCTTTTGCTTTCCAGCAAATTGTCTTTTTTCTGAGTCCGTCTCTTGTTGGCTCCAATTCCAACTGCAACCCCGTGTCTCATTCCAGCTGCTGCTAATAAAGGCAACAGGTGATTAGATAATCAGAATCAGACATACTTTATTAATCCCCAAGAGGAAATTAAAATTTTCAGCACAACCCCATTCAAGGTCAGACAAACATTACAGGGAGACAGAACAGGATCGCTGACGGGTCTGCCAACTTCCGGTGCCCCTTACAAAAAAGGGTGAGATACAGGTAAACAAGTGGGGGGCAATGGGAGAAAAAAAATAAAAGATAAAAATAAAATAAAATAAAATAAATACATTTAAAAAATAGATAAAAATAAAAATGAAAAATGAAAAAAAAAAAGGCCCATAACCAGGCCCACCTGGGCCATCCACTCACCTGACGCTGTCTTTGAGGCCGGTCCTGGCACACGCCGTTCCGTGGCAGGCCCGCAGGCCACGCCCCCTCCACATTGATTTTAGTGCACTAACAGAAATAATTTCACTTTCAAAGCTTCAACAATTAGTTTCCTCAGTTCCCAAACGTTTATTGAGTGTTTTTAAAAGAAAAGGTGATGTAACACAGTGTGAACATGCCCTTTCCCAACTACTTTGGCACGTGTTGCAGCCATGAAATTCTAAGTTATTATTTGCAAAAAAAAATAAAGTTTATGAGTTTGAACAAAAAATATATTGTCTTTGTAGTGCATTCAACTGAATATGGGTTGAAAAGGATTTGCAAATCATTGTATTCCGTTTATATTTACATCTAACAATTTCCCAACTCATATGGAAACGGGGTTTGTACACGCAAACCTTTAGTTAATCAGGCCCTTAGTTACTGTATGATGCTTGCTTCCTAAATGTGTCTTCATTGTTTCCTTTCCACTCACAGCCTATTTGCAAAAGTAAGTTGACCAGACAGCGACAAAGTTTGTTTTTAAAATTAAAATGTTGCTTGCTCTGTCACACTGTAGACACATCTACCTGCGTCATGTCTCCCCGTCTTTCTTTCCTCCTTTTATCTGTCACCTGTCATTTGGATGTGTATGGGAAAAAAAGTAAGTTGTCAACATCACAGAGATGTTGGGTTTTATTATGAAAGGATTGAGCTAAGTTTTGTCAGACAGGAAACAAAAACATTTGTTTATGTCATGCATGATGCCACTTTCAATAAAGAGTTGACGTTTGGTAGCATTGTAAGGAGTTTAACAAGTCACTTTGGAAACACGCTGACCGTGTTTGTACCCACGGATGTGCATAAATGATCACAATAAGGATACGGCCTCATTTGCTGAAAAATGAAACCCAACACACAAAAGGCAAAATTGTCATCAGGCACGTTTTATTGTTAGCAAGTAGATAAACTAATTAACAAAACAAGCCAAAAATAGTGAATGTTTGTTTTATTATTTACCAATGAATAGTGCATTTGTTTAGTATGCAATATGTATTTTTTTTTATTATTAAATAAAAGATTACAAAAAATCTGCACTGCAACCACATGATTTCCCCATTGTGGGATGAATAAAGTCCTGTCCTCTCCTATTGTATGTGTACA
>NC_084619.1:15669306-15686806 GCF_033978795.1 Nerophis ophidion
CATGCAGACAGGAAATCACAACTAAGTCAATTGACCAAAACTGTATTTATTAAACAGTTATTAAGCAGTGACACAAACATTCATGTCATTTCCAAAACAGAAAGTGCAAGATTGTCAGAGACCTTTTAAAACAACTATTAATGCGCTTTTGTGCGTGATGTCACTAAGATGACATCAAAACAACACTAAATTAAAGTGTACTTTTCGTACAAAATGCCACTACAATAGTTTAAAACAAATAAAGTGCACTTTTGTGCATGATGTCACTAAGATGACATCAAAACAACACTAAATTAAAGTGCACTTTTCGTACAAAATGCCACTACAATAGTTTAAAACAAATAAAGTGCACTTTTGTGCATGATGTCACACAAGATATTTCAGTAACTGTCAAAAAAAATTGAGCTGCATAATAGGAAATCAAATAGTGTTCGTCTTTCGCTATGTGGTAGGTTACTTTTGTTGACTATTTTTTTTGATACGGTGTGGATCTGGAAATGTTTGCCTCAGTATTTTGATGGTGTTGGCGTGTGGCACCAAATGGAGATGTTGACATGCGGAGTAAGCACTCTTCATTCTCTCGCCGATGACTTTTCAAATGATGCTACATATTAGCAGTTATGCTACTTGTTGCGCCGCTTTTGCCTCACACATGACAAATTACGGTTGTCTGTTCGACATAATCCCACTTGAAGCCAAACCACCGCCAGATGATAGACCCCCTGCTGTTTTTCTGGGGAATCAATTCTTCCTTCATTTGTTACCAGATTCACACCTTCTTTGTCTAGTATTACCACAGCTAATGTTACCCATGCTGCTACCTCTCTGACTTATGTAAGAAGGTGTGCTTGTTTAAGTCTCTGTGAGAAGAAGAGACAAGAAATAGTGGGAAACGCATGTAGTGTAATGCCAGCACCTAAAAGCAACTGCGTGAAAACGTATTCTCCAATATCACGATATAGTCATTTTCTATATTGCACAGAGACTAACCCGCGATATATCGCCCAGCTTTACTGCATAGGACGGCGTGGCGCAGTGGTAGAGTGGCCGTGCGCAACCCGAGGGTCCCTGGTTCAATTCCCACCTAGTACCAACCTCGTCACGTCCGTTGTGTCCTGAGCAAGACACTTCACCCTTGCTCCTGATGGGTGCTGGTTGGCGCCTTGCATGGCAGCTCCCTCCATCAGTGTGTGAATGTGTGTGTGAATGGGTAAATGTGGAAGTAGTGTCAAAGCGCTTTGAGTACCTTGAAGGTAGAAAAGCGCTATACAAGTACAACCCATTTATCATTTATAACAAAAACATGACAAAACACAATATGTTGGACCATATAATGCCAAAAATGGAGATGGAAATGACTGCCTCCATGATGAAGACCGCATTTAAAAAGTGTGGTCTTCACCAATTTTGCATTTGTTTTCACTTTTACACACAGTCTTCATAAATCACCCGCAACACGCCCGCTATAAGTGCATGCAACTTTATAGTTTGCCAATGCTATTTAACAGTTATTTGAATGTAGTTTCAAATATTTGTTTCAAGGTTTTATGTTGAAGTGCTAGATTGTAATAAGAAGATAATATTTGTAAGATTTTCCACAGTTGCTTGACTCATTGCTCATTATCTCAAAATGTGCATCATAATTCCTATTTTGTTTGCTGACTTGCACAAAGCCATGTGTGTACAAGTGACAGGATGAAAACCTCCGACTTGCTTGTGAGGAGATCACTTGTTAGTGTCAGACTGGCCCCTGACAGTTTGTTTGTGTTCTAGTTTTTTCCTGTGTGTGTAGTATTTCCTGTCAGTGCCTTAATTTTGTTGGTTTCCTGTCTTTTTCCATGAGCGCTGTTTCCCATCAGCCGCGGCTGATTGGCACCTGGCCACACCTGGTGTCAATCAGCCCGCTCCTATTTGAATCTGTTTTGTCCTCCAGTGCTGGATTATTGTCACGTATTGCATGTTGCTTCTGTATGGTATTGTTGCTCCTGTCGTGTCGTGTCGTTGCAGCGTAGCGGTAAACTATAAATCGTTAGATGTTTGTAGCTTACTGTTTTTTGGTACCCTGCTTCCTATTTTGTCTTTGTACAACACGTAACGACTTCTGTTCCCTGTTCTGTTTATGCTAGCCTCCATGCTAAGCCTTTTGTTTTTGCTAGCTTCCATGCTAAGCTCTGTTTATTTTCTAGTTCCCATGGTAGCTCTTTTTGTTTGTTTTCCGCCCACGTGCGTGTTTCTTGTTGGTACCCTTTGTTTGGTTTTGTTCTAGTATTTTATATTGAAACCATGTTTCCTTATTCAGTGCCTGCCTCCTTCTCTGCATCTTGGGGTTCGTCACAAACAAACTCTGACTGTTAGAGGGGACATATGTTTTTCCATATGTTCTATTCCAATAAACACAATGTCATGTGTTTATATGTACTTTTAAGCATTTAAAAAAATGTCGATGGGGTTTTGTCACATAAAAGTGCTCAAGTTTCAATACCATTGTTATAGAAAGGGAAAAATAAATCTATTTACAGATTGTGTGCATCTCAGCTCGTTTCAAATGAGGCGGATTATAAACATGTGCGCGCCACTGGCCTTGAAAAAATGTGTGCTTCCTTCCCTTGAAGCTGCAAAAGGCAAAACATAAAAGCAAGAAAATCCATCGGAACCCGGCCCTAAATACTTAATGATCATGCAGTGTAGCAGCTCTCCAGGAGCTTCGGATTGAGCCGTCGTGACTGTTGTCTTATTCTTTTGTCAGGGAGAACGAGGCGTCCCAGGACTGCCTGGAGAGCATGGTGAAAAAGGCGAGCCTGGAGAGAGCATCACAGGCATGCCAGTGAGTATGATGGCACATTTGATTTTTCGCCATATTATTTACTTAAACAATTAAAGGGAACATTATCACAATCTCTGAAAGGTTAAAACCAATAAAAATCAGTTGATAGTGGCTTATTTTATTTTTCGAAGTTTTTTCAAAATGTTATCCATCACGCAATATCCCGAAAAACGGCTTCAAAGTGCCTGATTTTAACCGTTGTTATATCCACCCGTGCATTATCCAGTGACGTCACAGCATGATCACACAGAAACAAACATGGCGGATAGCACAGAAAGGTATAGCGATATTAGCTCGGATTCAGACTTGGATTTCAGCGCCGTAAGCGATTCAACAGATTACGCATGTATTGAAACGGATGGTTGGCGTATGGAGGCAGGTAGCGAAAATGAAATTGAAGAAGAAACTGAAGCTATTGAGCCATATCACGACAGAAAGCGGCACGGGAGGAAGCGCGGACGAATTCGGCGATCGCCTTATAATGATTGGTATGTGTTTGTTTGGCATTAAATGCGGGTAGGAGGAAAGGCTGGATGCAAATATAGCTACAAATGAGGCATAATGATGCAATATGTACATACAGCTAGCCTAAATAGCATGTTAGCATCGATTAGCTTGCAGTCATGCCGTGACCAAATATATCTGATTAGCACTCTCCAAATAAGTCAATAACATCAACAAAACTCACCTTTGTGCATTCATGCACAACCTTATAAGTCTGGTGGACAAAATGACAGAAAAAGAAGTCGCATAAATCATATCGAGGGGGTTTACCTCGCTCGTCTGCGGTAAGAGACTGCCGTCGTCCCTGAATAGCTCGCACTCGGGCAGATTCAGTGGTGGTCTATTTTCCAATATTGACTTTATCGTTGGAAATGCATCTGCTTTGAGTGTCGCAGGATATCCACACATTCTTGTGTGGATATCGGAAAAATAACAGAGCTGATTTGACTTGGTTCATGTAATAAGATTGAGAAAATGGCGGATTGCTTCATGTTGTGACGTCACGGGTGAAAGGTCAACGCTCGACAGGCTATCAATTGAAAGGCGTTTAAATCGCAAAATTCACCCTTTTAGAGTTCGGAATACGGTTAAAAAAACATATGGTCTTTTTTCTGCAACGTCAATGTATATATATTGACACTTACATAGGTCTGGTGACAATGTTCCCCTTTAAGTTCACATCTACACCCAGTAAAAGAGAGCTCAGTGCACCGTAAATTCACTCGAAAATGGTCCCGTATCCAATGCCGCCACTCCACCCCCTTACCATATGTATCTGGCACAACTCATGTTTCAACAGCATGGACCTGATTGCAAGTGACTCAATATTTTTGAACATCGGATTGTAGGACGCAAAATCAATATGAGCAAAAAGGTGTCTAACACAATAGCTTTATTGGATACTGGGTACTGGAGGGCGCACAGTGTTAACAAGATGTCTGATGTCTTCACAGGGCCCCATGGGACCACCAGGGAGGCCAGGAATGGAGGTTTGTAGAGTGTGATTTCCAGCTTGTTATTGCCACAATCGTATCAAAATCATTGTACTGTACATTTCTAAAGACAGTGCTGCTTCAGTTTACGAGCACATTGCGTTTCACGACCGAGCTTGTCACTCAAAACCCTCGTACCTCAAATCAACCTTGCCCATTAACATGACTTGAAATCAATGTAATCATTGACTTGACCCTCCCAAGGCAGCACAATTTTAACATGTAACGTTTCTTTAAAAAAAAAAATTTAATTTTAGACACTAAATTTAGTTTGAAAAACAATACAATAGAATGTACTATAAACAACGACAGTAGTTGTCTAAAAAAAAATATATATATATATTATTGTTCAGGATTTACCCTGGGGACCTGACTTATGTGGTGTCTCCTTGAGGCTGTTACTCTGTACAGGTTTGCAAAATCCGCTTGTTATAAACTATTTGTTTTCATAAAACAAGTTGAGTGTTTCTCTCGCAACACTGTTTCTGCCGTGTAACTTTAAGAACCAGCTGTTTACGTTCCTTACGGACGGAATGACGGAATGTAGAGGTCAAGTGAAATGTACAAAACCCAAAACCAGTAAAGTTGACACGTTGTCTATCCATCCATTTACTACCGCTTATTCCCTTTGGGGGCGCTGGGGCCTATCTCAGCTACAATCGGGCGGAAGGCGGGGTATATCCTGTACAAGTCGCCACCTGTAAATCGTTAATAAAAACAGAACACAATGATTTGCAAATCCTTTTGAACTTATATTTTATTGAATAGACTGCAAAAACAAGATATTTAATGTTAGAAATTATAAACTTTTTTTTTTTTTGCAAATAATCGTTAACTTCTAATTTTATGGCAACAACACATTGCAAAAAAGTTGTCACAAAGGCATTTTTACCACTGTGTTACATGGCCTTTCCTTTTAACAACGTTCAGTAAATGTTTGGGAACTGAGGAGACCAATTTATGAAGCTTTTCAGGTGGAATTCTTTCCCATTTTGCAGATACAGATGTAGCAACTAACTGTAGTTACTGACAGTGGTTTTCTGAAGTGTTCCTGAGCCAATGTGGTGATATCCTTTACACACTGATGTCACTTTTTGATGCAGTACCGCCTGAGGAATCCAAAGTCATAGGCTTGCTGCTTACATGCAGTAATTTTTCCAGATTATCCGAATCTTCTGACGAAGTTACGGACCGTGGATTGTGAAATCCCTTAATTATTTGCAACAGCTCGTTGAGAAATGTTGTTCTTAAACTGTTCGACAATTTGCTCACGCGTTTGTTGACAAAGTGGTGACCCTCGCCCCATTCCTGTTTGTGAATGACTGAGCATTTCATGGAAGCTGCTTTTATACCCAATCATAGCACCCGCCTGTTTACAATTAGCCTGTTCACATGTGGGATGTTCCAAATAAGTGTTTAATGAGCATTCCTCAATGTTCTCAGTCTTTTTTGCCACTCGTGCCAGCTTTTTAGAAACATGTTGCAGGCATCAAATTCCAAATTAGTTAATATTTGCAAAAATTAAAAAAGTTTCTCAGTTTGAACTGTAGATATCTTATCTATGCAGTCTATTCAATTAGATATAATTTGAAAAGGATTTGCAAATCATTGTATTCTGTTTTTATTTACAACTTACACAACATTTGATACGTATGTATGTATGTATGACTGTGTAGCAAAGGTGGCGCTCGACCATTTAGTTTGTTGAGTCAGGACTGTACAGAATCAATCATCCGTCAATCTAAATGCGTTTATATAATCACAAGTGCCTCAAAAGGGCTTCACAAACTCACAATATCCCTTGATCTAAACCCACATTGGGCAAGGAACCTCCCCTTCCATGTGGGAGTTAAGTCCTTCAGGAAGCCAACAGATAGTCATAGGGGGACATTCTTCAAGGTCTTTCTTGGCTTATTCCTCAGCCAGGTCAGCCCACAGCTGACCTGGCTGAGGAATAAGCTGACCTGGCTGAGGAATAAGTGGTCCAGCCCGGGTCACAAGTCGGGTCAGCTAGCAACTCATCAAGACTGGTACCTCTCCAGGAAATTAGCCATGGCCCCCTGGTATCCTCTCCTGACGGAAGAAAAAAACTCAGCAGATCACTTTGTCTAAAAAAGGGTCTATCTAAGAGAGTATATGAATGAGTTTCAAGGCGGGACTGGAATACTTCTACTTAGGTAGCATCTCTAGCTAACAGAACAAAATGAAACCCGTCAAACACGGCATTTACTGCTTCTCAATATTTTTATGGATGAATGTTCAATGTTCGGACATTTGTGGATGACTTTTAAGGTTGGCTGCAGACTGACGCTACAGCGGGGCTAATCCCCAAGACAGACAGCTCGGACCTATTTTTATAGTTTGTTTCTCTAAATTGCTTTCTTTCACAATAGCTTCCGTAGTTTTGATTTTTGGAGAGCAGGATTGTGTCGATCTCTGAGCAGCACTCAACAGCATACGTCAACAGTCAAATTAAAACGTATGTTTATTTCTTGTGTCAACAAAGCAGAAACAACAACAATGTGTAACAATATATTACCTCTTCATTGCTCAAACAGCACAACCATGTTACAAATAATACTTCAACTCCACTGAAAATGCCCGTAACTCAAGGTTTGCTATCAAGTTACAGCATAACAAAAAGCTGAGAGACTCATGTCTAAAATCACACAAAAGGGGATACTGTAGTACAGTGGCAGGCCATGCGTTTCCCACCTAGGCCTTCAGTGATGTCCGATTTAAATGATTACCTCTCAAAATATCATGATTTATGTCACCACATGACCATTGCTACAGAAAAAAGTTTACTGTGCATTGAACCATATCAACAGTGTACAAAACAGGTTATTTTCTGGCCCATTTTAAGATCAATACGCCTGCATCAAAAATTAAAACATATCTTATGTGGTACTGTAAAAATTAAAATTGCAAAAAATAAATTAAACCTGAAAAAAGAAAGAAATAAAATATATGAACTCACAATTTGTAGAACCCATTCGTTGTGTGGCGGGCATTTCCCTAATTAATCGCCGGGACAGCTGAGCTAGCTTCCGGGGTTGGCCGACATCCTTTCACAAGATGTAGTTTCTCTTTAAATATCCTTCTTGAAAATGGCCTTGCAAATATGTGTTGTCTTGTCTAATCATAAAAGATGCAGACGAGGCGTGTTGGCTGAGTTCTTAAAGTTTACTCCACAGCGTGCTCATCAATAACATGGCCACATTCAACAACCTGAACGGGGCTACCATGCATGCTTTTCACTACAGTGGCATGCTGGGTAATGGAGTTCTTATGTTACTTAGCTCAAAACATTGCAATATATATCTGCCTTAGGCCAGCTAGAAGGCCTTACTGACAACAACTCCTGATCTGATTGGCTGTGGCAGTTGTCGGTCAAATGTTTGTGTCCGTTCACTTACAGTGCACGCATTGTTGATTCTGAAGGCCCAGGCAGATTTTGTACAGCATGGTAACAAAAGCTTGCTAAATTCTGATTGGATACAAACTCTATAGCCTAAAAACAACAATGCTGGAAAGAGCATGATATAAATAATTTTAGCTATTTAGAGAAAGTAAATTAAAAAAATATTTTATCATTAATTACGATCATGATTTCTGGTTATGTTAGGCCAGCAGAGAATGCCTTGCTGCATTATACAGTATTTGTATTCTCTTTTTTTTTTTGACGGCTATTGGATATTTTGCAGGGTCTTCGTGGAACCCCAGGTTCGTCTGGGCCGGCTGGAACTCCGGGAAGAGAGGTGAGTTGTTCCCTCAAACAAAGCATAACGTATTTCCTTGAATTGCCGCCGTGGCACTAATTAATTTAAAACCTCTTCTCACTCCGGCGTTTACCAAAGGCATGCGGTAAATTTAGGCCTGCACTTATGAATTTCAGTGTGATGTAAGATACCATCATGAAAAGCACATTTAATAAAAAAAACGTTATTATGGTCTTACCTTTACTTATAAATGAAGTCCATGAGCAGCTCCTTCTGATCAAAAGCATCGATAACTTGTTTATAGAAGTCTTCCTTATCTTTCTTCAGTTTTAAAAGTCTCTCTGTCTCGATGGGGATCGTCCTTTATTACCTCCTGCTTCGATTGAAAGTCCAGTTTAGAAAACTGTTTTAACTTAGATATGTAATCATCCATGTTAAAAGTGCAAGCGAGAGGAAAAAATAAACTTGCTGCTTGTTGTCACTTTTTCTGCAGCTGAGTGGTCGCGATAAGGATCACTAGCACTCTCTACCACCAGGAGGCGGGAGTCATTTAATGACTCATATTTGACACATGCTGCTACGGTATAATAATAAAACATAGCTGCTTACTGTTCTTTTTAGCATATTCAATATTTTGGACATTAAATCCTACTGAATAGCTCTTAATCTTCTTCCCTTTATGCGATTTCAAATTATTAAAATCAACCTCCTCCATTTTGAAAACGATGACTGGGGAGTTTGACCCGGCGGAAATTCTAGGCATATGCTAATTATTTTGCAAAACCAGTTTGACCCGGCGGAATTTCTAGACATGCGCTAATAAAAATAATATTTTGCGAAACAAGTTTGACCCGGCGTTAATCCAGAGCTGGCGGTAATGCTAAGCATGCGCTAATCATTTTGCAAAACTAGTTTGACCCGGCAGTAATTCCAGGCAGGCGCATACTATATTATATACCCGGCGCCAATTCAAGGAAATACGGTAAATTTGTTTGTCAGTCAAAAAGCATGAGATCACACATTGCCACCAACTGTGCAAGTGCAATTAAAGTTTTTTATGTCCGCTCTTTTCATTGAATTCCCGGGAGAATTGTTAGCTTCTTCTTTTTTTTTTTAAAGGGCCCCCCAGGCAGACCAGGCCCCCCAGGCCCTGCAGGACCTCCAGGTGAACCGGTAAGTAAGAAAATCGCATTTGTGCAGCTCGGCAACTAGCGTGAAGTCAAATTCACTAATCCAGCTTTGGGTTGAGAACCTTCAGAGGGTGTTTGTTAAAGGCCTACTTAAATGAGATTTTCTTATTTAAATGGGGATAGCAGGTCCATTATATGTGTCATACCTTATCATTTGACGATATTGCCATATTTTTGCTGAAAGGATTTAGTAGAGAACATCGACGATAAAGTTCGCAACTTTTGTTGCTGATAAAAAAGCCTTGCCTTTACCGGAAGTCGCAGACAATGACGTCACAAAGGTGAGGGCTCCTCACGTCCTCACATTGTTTATAATGGGAGCCTCCAGCAGCAAGAGCTATTCGTACCGAGAAAACGACAATTTCCCCATTAATTTGAGCGAGGATGAAAGATTCGTGGATGATGATATTGATAGCAAAGGACTAGAAAAAAATAAAAGTAAAGTTTAAAAAAAAAGGCGATTGCATTGGGACGGATTCAGAGGTTTTTAGACACATTTACTAGGATAATTCTGGGAAATCCCTTATCTTTCTATTGTGTTGCTAGTGTTTTAGTGAGTTAAATAGTACCGGATAGTCGGAGGGTTGTGTCCACGGGGGTCTTGAGGTTAGTCTCTGAGGGAAGTCAACGTCAGCTCCATAGACGGCGCAAGCTCAGCTGATCTCTGGTAAGAGGCGACTTTTTACCACAATTTTCTCACCGAAACCTGCCGGTTGACAAGTGGTCGGGAACCATGTTCGCTTGACCGCTCTGATCCATAGTAAAGCTTAATCTCCGGGAAATTTAAACAAGGAATCGCCGTGTGTTTGTGTGGCTAAAGGCTAAAGCTTCCCAACTCCATCTTTCTACTTTGACTTCTCCATTGTTAATTGAACAAATTGCAAAAGATTCAGCAACACCGATGTCCAGAATACTGTTTAATTGCGTGATGAAAAGAGACGACTTTTAGCCGCAAATGGTGCTGCGCTAATATGTCCTGACAGTCCGTGACGTCAAGCGCACGCGTCATCATTCCGCGACGTTTTCAACAAGAAACTCCGCGGGAAATTTTAAATTACAATTTAGTAAACTAAAAAGGCCGTATTGGCATGTGTTGCAATGTTAATATTTCATCATTGATATATAAACTATCAGACTGCGTGGTCGGTAGTAGTGGGTTTCAGTAGGCCTTTAAACACCGCTGTTTACCAACCATCACTACTCGCAGGAAGGTTATGACAAATGAACAGCTGTTTGTGTTATGATGTGTATGCAGCAGGCCGACGGCAACGACGGTTACTGTTTTTTTGTAAACCATGCTTTTAGATGCATGCATTCCAAAGACCCACAAAACACATTTACAGACTATCACAAGTTCGTAAAAGGTGGGCGGCTAAATAGAAAATTGCTACACGGAGGAATTGCAGAAATGAGGATTGTCATCGAGCAACACAATGATTAAAGCGTCTCCCTCAGCCTTGCAGATTGAAGCACTAAAACTGAAACACTTATAGTTCCTCCTCCAGGGCATAAAGGACAGCGTTATTAACCGATGTTTACAGCATCAAATGAACATATAAATAGTTATGTAACATAATAAAGCCTGAAGGTTCCTAAGGTGTTATGTTTTGCTTTTTTTTTCCAGACCGCACTACCAATCGTTGGAGATATGGGAGCTGCGCTCAAGGTATTTTCTTTCATCCTAATTAAAGAAAATTACACTTTCCCTCCAACTCTTGCATGCATTTGGTTATCACTTGAACGTGACCAGCTTTTTTGTGTTGCTTCTCTACAATTGTATCGCAGCCTTGTAGCACTTGAGGTAGTAGAAGCACTTGAGTGCCTCCATCAGGATGTCTGGCAAACATAAAAGATATATTTCCCTGTTTCCAAACTGTGCTCAGTGATGACAGCATAGACAGACTTCAAAGCTAATACGATACTGATACGACACAATATAGAAGCATCACATTTATCCAACACTTTGAAAATTAGGTTTACCAGATAATAATGTAATTAATATACAGTACAGGCAAAAAGTTTGGACACACCTTCTCTTTTAATGCAGGTTTTTTTATTTTCATGACTATTTACATTGTAGATTGTAACTGAAGGCATTAAAGGCCTACTGAAATGAGATGTTCTTATTCAAATGGGAATAGCAGGTCCATTCTATGTGTCATACTTGATCATTTCGCAATATTGCCATACTTTTGCTGAAAGGATTTAGTAGAGAACATCAACGATAAAATTCGCAACTTTTGGTCGCTAATAGAAAAGCCCTGCCTTTACCGGAAGTATGTGCGCTTGACGTCACGAGTTGCAGGGCTCCACACATATTCACATTGCTTATTAATGGGAGCCACCAGCGGTAAGAGCAATTCAAACCGAGAAAGCGACAATTTCCCCATTAATTTGAGCGAGGATGAAAGATTCGTGAATTAGGATATTGATAGTGAAGGTCTAGAAAAAAAGAAAGAAAAAAAACGACGGCTCCACGTGTGATCATTTCAGACGTAATTAGACAGATTTACTAGGATAATTCTGGAAGATCCCTTATCAGCTTATTGTTTTAATAGTGTTTTAGTGAGAGTTTAAAGATTGTAAAGACATACCTTGAGGTCAGATGGCTGCGGTGAACACAGTGTCTCAGAGAGAAGCCGAGGAGCCAAGCTCACAGCTGCCTTTTTTGACTGCTGCTGCAGGACGAAGATGTCTCCGGTAAGATATATATCACAATATCCCCATCCAAAAACATGCCGGTTGACGTAAAAAAACATGTTCGCTTGACCGCTCTGCTTCACAACAAAACAAAGAAACACCGGCTGTGTCTCGGTGCTAAAGACAGCTGCAATCCACCGCTTTCCACCAACGGCATTGTTCTTTATAGTCTCCATTATTCAATGAACAAATTGCAAAAGATTCAGCAACACAGATGTCCAAAATACTGTGTAATTATGTGGTTAAAGCAGATGACTTTTAGCCACGAGTGGTGTAGCACTAATGTTTCCTGACAGTCCGTGACGTCACGCGTACGCATAATCATTCCACGACGTTTTCAACAAGAAACTCTGCGGGAAATTTAAAATTGCAATTTAGTAAATTAAAAAAGCCGTATTGGCATGTGTTGCAATGTTAATATTTCATCATTGATATATAAACTATCAAACTGCGTGGTCGGTAGTAGTGGGTTTCAGTAGGCCTTTAAAACTAATAATGAACACATGTGGACTTATGGACTTGACAAAAAAAAGTGAAATAACTAAAAACATGTTTTATATTCTAGTTTCTTCAAAATAGCCACCCTTTGCTCTGATTACTGCTTTGCACACTCTTGGCATTCTCTCGATGAGCTTGAAAAGGTCGTCAACTGAAAGGGTTTTCACTTCACAGGTGTCATAGTTTTGATGCCTTCAATGACAATCGACAATGTAAATAACCATGAAATTGAAGAAAACACATTGAAATGAGAAGGTGTGTCAAAACTTTTGGCCTGTACTGTATATGTTAGGCTTTAAAGGGGAACAAGGTCCTGCAGTCCTGGGTTCAAATCCAGGCTCGGGATCTTTCTGTGTGGAGTTTGCATGTTCTCCCCGTGAATGCGTGGGTTCCCTCCGGGTACTCCGGCTTCCTCCCACTTCCAAAGACATGCACCTGGGGATAGGTTGATTGGCAACACTAAATTGGCCCTAGTGTGTGAATGTGAGTGTGAATGTTGTCTGTCTATCTGTGTTGGCCCTGCAATGAGGTGGCGACTTGTCCAGGGTAGGGAATAAGCGGTAGAAAATGGATGGATGTTCATTATCACCAGACCTATGTAAGCGTCAATATATACCTTGATGTTGCAG
Source organism: Nerophis ophidion (assembly GCF_033978795.1). NCBI lineage: Eukaryota > Metazoa > Chordata > Actinopteri > Syngnathiformes > Syngnathidae > Nerophis > Nerophis ophidion. Next base: position 15,682,366 of record NC_084619.1, read on the forward strand.
AAAAAAGACCATATGTTTTTTTTACCGATTTCAGAACTCAAAAAGGGTGAATTTGGCTATTTTAACGCCTTTCAATTGATAGCCTGTCGAGCGATAACCTTTCACCCGTGACGTCACAACATGAAGCAATCCGCCATTTTCTCAATCTTATTACACGCACCAAGTCAAATCAGCTCTGTTATTTTCCGTTTTTTCGACTGTTTTCCCGTACCTTGGAGACATTATGCCTCGTCGGTGTGTTGTCGGAGGGTGTAACAAAACAAACACAGACGGATTCAAGTTGCACCACTGGCCAAAAGATGCGAAAGTCCCTCGTTTGTGCCGCACACTTTACCAACGACAGCTATGCTACAACAGAGATGGCAAGAATGTGTGGATATCCTGCGACACTCAAAGCAGATGCATTTCCAACGATAAAGTCACCGAAATCTGCAATACTGGAAAATAGACCACCACTGAATCTGCCGGTGCGAGCTATTCAGGGACTTTGGCAATCTCTTCACACAGACGAGCGAGGTAAACCCCCTGGATATGTTGGCTAAGACGTGATTAATGCCACTTCTTTTTTTGTCTCATTTTGTCCACCAAACTTATAAGGTTGTGCATGAATACACAAAGGTGAGTTTTGTTGATGTTATTGACTTATGTGGAGTGTGCTAATCAGATATGTTTGGTCACTGCATAACTGCAAGCTAATCGATGCTAACATGCTATTTAGGCTAGCTGTATGTACATGTTGCATCATTATGCCTCATATTTGCATCCAGCCTTTCCCTCCACCCACATTTAATGCCAAACAAACACATACCAATCGTTGGTTAGAAGGTGATCGCCGAATTCGTCCTTGCTTCCTCCCGTGCCGCGCTGTCTGTCGTGATATGGCTCAATAGTTTCAGTTTCGTGTTCAATTTCGTTTTCGCTACCTGCCTCCGTACTCCAACCATCCGTTTCAATACATGCGTAATCTGTTGAATCGCTTACGGCGCTGAAATCCGAGTCTGAATCCAAGCTAATATCGCTATACCTTTCTGTGCTATCCGCCATGTTTGTTTCTGTGTGGTCACTAGAGATGCGCTGTTTGCGGTCTCATCCGCGGAGTCAGCGGATAAACCACGGGTCGGGTGGGTGACATGACGAAAAAATAGATATTAATTAGATTCGGGCGGGTGGCGGTTGAATCATCCGGAAATATTTGATATACATGGTTTTGGGATCGGTATCCTTTGTTATTCAAAGAGCCATTTAAGACCCGTGTCACCAAGCGAAGAAGTCAATAGGAGACGCTAATAATCTCTAGAATGACTACCGGCAGTCACCCAGATAATAAGTATTAGGGCATGCTCTGAAATCATTGACTTTGTCGCCCTCTACAGCATGTACGATCTGCTTGTCAGTCCAGCAACATGTTGTGTGTGGCTTCCGTAGCAACACGCACACGACTGCAAGGCATACTGGGCGACACAGAGTGCACTAATGGTTGTGATATAAACAATTTTAACACTCTTAGTAATATGCGCCACGCTGTGAAGCCACACCAAACAAGATTGAAAAACACATTTCGGGAGGACATCCTCCCAGTAACACAACATAAACGCAACACAACAAATACCCAGAATCCTTTCTATCCATGACACTTCCTGACTATTTTATACACCCCGCTAGCAGCAAATCCCGCCACCCCTCACCCCCACCCCGTGCGTCGGTAAGGTGGGCGGGGTTAGGGGCGCGGGGGTGTAAAATAAATTCAGGATGTGTCACGGATACAAAGGGTTCTGGGTATTAGTTGTGTTGCGTTTATGTTGTGTTACTGTGAAGATGTTCTCCCGAAATGTGTTTGTCAATCTTGTTGGGTGTGGCTTCACAGCGTGGCGCATATTAGTAAGTGTTAAAGTTGTTTATATCACAACCATCAGTGTACTCCGAGTCACCCAGTATGCCTTTCAATTTTGTACGTGTGATTACGGAAGCTGCACACAACATGTCGCCAGACTAACAATCGGTGTGTACATGTTGTTGAAGGTGTCTAAGGTGATGGCTTCACAGCACGCCCATATCCTTGTCATCAGGATGAACGCCATTTGGATAATCGCGAGAACATTAGCGGCACTAATTGTCTTTGTTACTCTGTGAAACAGGTTTAGACAGCTCTGTGAGTGGTAAAGATGGCCAACCTCTGATGTATTTCAGCGGGCGGGTGGCGGGCGGATGCGTTTCTGATAAAATGTTGGTTCGAGTGGACGGCGGGTGTATGACGACTTTGGTGACGCGGTTACGGATGATATAATTGCCTATCCCCGCATCTCTAGTGGTCACGCTGTGACGTCACAGGATAATGGACGGGTGGATATAACGACGATTAAAATCAGGCACTCTGAAGTCGTTTTTCGGGATATTGCGTGACGGGTAAAATTTTGAGAAAAACTTCGAAAAATAAAATAAGCCACTAGGAACTGATTTTCATTGGTTTTAAGCCTTCAGAAATTGTGATAATGTTCCCCTTTAAAAAATGTGCATCACTCTTTTAGGCTGTAGGTATAAACTCAGTGATTTATTTTCAATTTGCATCTTAAAATGTAATAGAGTGCTGCTTCTGGTGACGCAGTATGCTACCTTCTGCTGCAAGGCATAGTCCTTATATCCGGGGAGGTTGATATTTAAAACTCTCACCTAAATGTCACAACCAATGAGTTTGACAAAGTTCACCACTCACCTCGATGAGAGACGCTGTTGGTTGGTTCACATTATTTCTGCTCTTAGAGAACACTTTCTGTCAGCTGGGGTCTTGTCCTCCACTCGGGGTTGTGATGTAGTAAAGGGTGAAAATCCAGTACTTGATGATATTTTATCTGTGTGGCCACGCTTGCCTCCTCCATCCACCGGCCCTGGCGACCAGAACGCCTGCAGTGTTTGCCAGATGAGAGTCTCCGGGTTGACCGGGCAGAAGGGAGAGAAGGGCTTCCCCGGAGCGCAAGGACATGATGGCATGGTGGGAGAAAAGGTACTTGTGACTCATTAGTGAGATGCTGTAAACACACTTGTGACCCTATAGTGTCACTTTGCATTAAAGCTGCCACACGTAGACTCTTACCTTTTCACGCTCTCTATCCAAAACCAGTCCCCTTTAAAGTCCACTTTATGGTGATTTTAGCCGGTTAACACGAAGGTCCTGCAGTCCTGGGTTCAAATCCAGGCTCGGGATATTTCTGTGTGGAGTTTGCATGTTCTCCCCGTTTAATGCGTGGGTTCCGTCCGGGTACTCCGGCTTCCTCCCACTTCCAAAGACATGGACCTTGGGATAGGTTGATTGGCAACACTAAATTGGCCCTAGTGTGTGAATGAGTGTGAATGTTGTATGTCTATCTGTGTTGGCCCTGCGATGAGGAGGGGCGACTTGTCCAGGGTGTACCCCGCCTTCCGCCCGATTGTAGCTGAGATAGGCGCCAGCGCCCCCCGCGACCCCGAAAGGGAATAAGCGGTAGAGGATGGATGGATGGATGGATGGAAGTTGTTAACCGGCTAAAATCACCAGAAAGTGGACTTTCCATGTTTAATTAAGTTGTGTTTTTAAACGGCAACTGCAATTTTAGGGGGAATTTTTCCTTTTCATTAACATGTCTTTTGTAAGACTACAACACATACAGTGGGGCAAAAAGTATTTAGTACAGCCACCGATTGTGCAAGTTCTCCCACTTCAAATGATGACAGAGGTCTGTAATTTTCATCATAGGTACACTTCAACTGTGAGAGACAGAATGTCAAAAAAAATCCAGGAATTCACATTGTAGGAATTTTAAAGAATTTATTTGTAAATGATGGTGGAACATAAGTATTTGGTCAACCATTCAAAGCTCTCACTGATGGAAGGAGGTTTTGGCTCAAAATCTCACAATACATGGCCCCATTTATTCTTTCCTTAACACGGATCAATCGTCCTGTCCCCTTAGCAGAAAAACAGCCCCAAAGCATGATATTTCCACCCCCATGCTTCACAGTAGGTATGGTGTTCTTGGGATGCAACTCAGTATTCTTCTTCCTCCAAACACGACAAGTTGAGTTTATACCAAAAAGTTGTATTTTGGTTTCATCCACCACATGACATTCTCCCAATCCTCTGCTGTATCATCCGTGTATCCATTTTGGCAAAGTTGACCAAGTTGTTGGATTTTGTCCTCAATCTACAATCAAGGGGAAACATTATTTATAACCTAGAATAAACTTTAACGACGTCCGAGGAGGGAAAGCAGCTCACCAGCCGATGATGTCAATATAACAGCAACAAGGTCGTACGCTCTCTCTGAAAAGGTGCCGCTAAAAATAGTCTGTCGGAGTTAGCGTTAAAAATAACAATATCATTAATACTTGGTTATAATTCAGGTCCCGAGATGTAAATGGAGTATTGTTGGCGTTTTTTAGAGGGTTATTCATTGGATTTTATGGGCGG
>NC_084619.1:15691806-15754306 GCF_033978795.1 Nerophis ophidion
TTGTGTTTTTATTATACACCTCTGACAAGTTAACAAAAAAGTATGTTTTGTAAAGAGATATATATATATATATATATATATATATATATATATATATATATATATATATATATATATATGTATATATGTATGTATATATATATATATATATATATATATATATATATATATATATATATATGTATGTATGTATGTATGTATGTATGTATGTATGTACAGGTATATATGTATGTATGTGTGTTGCTTTACATGCAGTCCACTTTCTGCCCTCGGTCAAATTGTTTTAGCCCAATGCAGCCCCCAGGGCAAAAAGTATGGACACCCCTAACATAGGTCAACCTTTTAGGTTAAGAGCTACACAGGCTTGGTTTCAGGTCTCGCTCTGGTAAAAGATGGGTTTCTATGGCTCAATTACACCAAAATACAACAACATTTTTTTTACCATTTTGACAGAAAACTAATTGTGTGGCATAAAATTGCAGACCTTTAAAACTTTTATATTATCCAATATTGCAACTAACATTTTTTTCTTTCCATACAACTTTCTTTGTCAAAATAAAAAATATCCGTATAACCACTATTTTTATTTTTTTTAGTAAACATTTTTTTAGTCTTGTCTATTTTTTATTTTATTTTTTATTTTTTGGGGGAAAAAAAAATTGGGGGCGGGGGCAAAAAAAAGTGTATGTTTTCTCAGTACCTGTATTATGATTTCCGTATCAAATTAATACATACATATTGAAGTGAAAATAAAATTAAACATAAATACCTAAATAACTGTTTGATATCTGATTTTAATGAAAGTTATACATCAAATTGTACATGGTAAAAATATTTTTATAGTAGCATTATAGTTTTTTTTTACAGCATATTACTGTAAATTGAAAACAACAAAAGGCGTCAAAGACAGAGGAGGGTTAACCTCCGTTTGATGCGCTAATGATAAACATCATATAAAGAAATTATAATATTATATGATCCAAACATTATTGATTACACTTGTAATAAGTGTGTTGCAATTACTTCTTTGTAGTCCATCCATCCATCCATTTTCTACCGCTTATTCCCTTTTGGGGTTGCGGTGGGCGCTGGCGCCTATCTCAGCTACAATCGGGCGAAGGCGGGGTACAGTACAAACAAACATTATGTTTTTACATAAGTGATAAATCTTCCTTGTCTGTCCTTTAGGGGTCTGCTGGAGTTCCTGGACTCCCTGGGGTTACAGGTCGCACCGGGGAGCCGGTAAGAAGCACATGAACATAAAGAACTTTCTCCAAGACTTGCTTTTGTGCTAGTCACTGTTCTCTTTTTACTTGCAGGGTCTAATGGGTCGGCCTGGTCCAGTGGGTCAGACAGGAACTAAAGGAGATCAAGTAAAAAAATACATCAGAATACTGTCTAACTGTGGAAATGTCGTGTCTTGTGGTTGGAAAATGTTTGTATTTAATGAGATCTCTTTAAGAATTATTTGGTTTGTAATCTTTAGGGAAACGAAGGGCCTCCTGGACGCCCTGGGCTTCCAGGACCTCCAGTAAGATATCTTTCTTTAAACTTCTCTCCAACAACTTAGTCATGCAAAGTTTTGGTTGGTTGAAAAAAAATATCTAATTAAGGTGGATTTATAAAATTTGTGATATATAATTTTTGAATTAATTTCAGATAGTAGAAAATCAGTTTGTTTGATGTAAAGACCTTATTTCGAGGAGTGTATGGTTATGGATGACTACCATGACAACCAAACATAGCATTATTGACGTAAAGGAAAGACAAAACATAGAAGAGCTGGACAGAACAATGGAAAGGAAGCAAATCCGGGGACTGAACTAAATGTGTTGTATGTAATACCCAACAAACTTATGCCCTCTGCATCCCGTTTAGGGCGCAGAAGCTTAAAATATGTCAGTACTCTGAAAATCCATCAATCAATCAATCAAAGTGTATTTATATAGTCCTTAATCACAAGTGTCTTAAAAGGCTGCACAAGCCACAACGACATCCATTAGACTCCACATTAGGGCAAGAAAAAAACTCAACCCAATGGGATACAATGAGAAACCTTGGAGGGGATCGCTGATGTGGGGACACCCCATGGGCGACAGGTGCAATGGACGTTGAGTGGATCTAGTTAATAGTGTGAGAGTCCAGCAGTCAGTCCATAGTGGGGCCAGCAGGGGATCATCTTGAGTGGAGACAAATCAGCAGCGCCGAGACGTCCCCAACTGATGCATTGAAGAGTGGTCCACTCCAGGTCCCGACTTTGAACAGCTATAGTTGCATCTGTAGTCACCTAATAACCTCTCTAGCAGGAGAGGGGGGCAGAGCAGAAAAGAGACGGCAGATCAACTGGTCCAAAAGGGGGGTCTATCTAAAGGCTAGCGTATAAAAATTAGTTTTAAGATGGGAGTTTGAGAAAGCATCTCTGTTCCCGGCAGGGCATTCCATAGTACTGGAGCCCAAATAGAAAATGCTCCATAGCCCGCAGACTGTTTTAGGGCTCTGGGAATCACTAATAAGGTGGAGTTCTTAGAACGCAGATTCCTTACCGGGACATATGGTACAATACAATCAGCAAGATAGGATGGAGCTAGACTGTTTAGTAGGGGTGTAACGGTACACAAAAATTTCGGTTCGGTATGTACCTCGGTTCAGAGGTCACGGTTCGGTTCATTTTCGGTACAGTAAGAAAAAAACTAAATATAAATTCTTTGATTACTTATTTAACAAATTTGCTAAATCTTACGCTCAAAATTATTTTCTTTGTGGAATATTTGATGTGAAGTAATCGGAAACTTGGATAGATCAATAATTCATAATAACATTGATTTTGATTCAATATTATGTTTTAAACAATGACAGTTTGAAAAAAAAAACACAGCTTTGTTTTATTAGGAAACGTTGCAAGTTTTTCTAAATTAAATTTAGCCTTTAAGATTTTTTATTTCACTTTTGTTTATGTTTTTGTTTATTTTAATAGTTCATTTAGAATGTGCCGTGGGCCTTTAAAACATTAGCTTTGTGCCGCAAATGGCCTCTGGGGCACACTTTTGAAACCCCTGCTATAGATAATAAAAAATCAAATCTGATTAATCAAAGGATTAAACAGTAGAGCCTGGCGACGCATGCGCGTTTATCATAACTCTCTTGCTCTTTCCGTCTCTGCCCCGCCCTCACGAATGTTAACGCTGTGTGCACCACTTATTTTTATTTTTTTTTAAACCCCTTCATAACCCTGAACGTACATTGAACATACATACAACCATAACTTAAAATGCCGGACATTTGAGGCATTTAAGAAACACCACCTGGACAGCCCCGCAAAGAGGACATGTCCCGCGAAAAGAGGAGGTTTGGTCAGTCTATCATAGCCCAGTCGTTGCTAGCATGCCGTGTGTTGTTGTTTTTTTTTGATTGATTGAAACTTTTATTAGTAGATTGCACAGTACAGTAAATATTCCGTACAATTGACCACTAAATGGTAACACCCCAATAAGTTTTTCAACTTGTTTAAGTCGGTGTCCAGGTAAATTAATTCATGGTGCCTCGGTGTGCATTGTTCGGTTCGGTTCACCTCCGAACCGAGCCGAAACCCCCGTACCGAAACAGTTCAATACAAATACACGTACCGTTACACCCCTACTGTTTAGTATTTTATACGTAAGTAGTTAAACTTTAAGAGTAGAGGAAAATGTTTCCAGTTGTTTCCATTAGGGGCAGATGATTCCCTACAGGCGACCGTCAGCGTGCTGTTATTTCTCTCCACTATGAGAGTATTTAGCAGAGCACGGGAGTGAAAAATGACAAACAAGTACAAATACAATGACATTGGGGTAACCCGCACATTGGCATTGAACCATGTTTGCTGCCTGTGAAAGGCCAGTGAGTAAGCGCTTCCAAAGGCAAATCTATAATTCATCAGGCGTCCCCTTGAACCTGCCTTTCCTCCATGTATCCCCACCCCACCTCCCCAAACACACACACACACACACTGGCCTCATAAAGTGCAGTCTGGGAGGACAGGGGATGGCTCAGTGGCCTGAAAAGGGCACGGGCATCCACTTGCCTCTAAATGAGCACCTTGACTCCCTTTCTATTTTAGAAGCTTTCAATTACAGATCTAAAAAACAAAAACAAACAGTGGATATCGGAAATACTCCCCAAGAAACACTTCAATAGTTGTTCTCACTTTCTGAAATAGCACTATAGCTCATGGTTTATGAAGTCTACAGTTCTCACTCACCCCGTCTCATTGTGAAATCGCCAAATGAGCTATTGATCGCCCTTGTGTAGCGTTTAAGGGCTTAGCAGTAAATACCCGCCCGGGGCCTACTGTACTGACTCTTGATGCCTATGAATCTCAGGGAAGAAGGTCTGTGATTTACCGCTGGTTGTCTTTCAGGGTGCACCCTATGTGGAGGGCAATGGGATGAGCGGCCTGTACAAGCTGCAGGTAAAGACTTTAACTCATTGTCGTCGCGATACGGTGATGCATGGAGTGCATTGTGCGGGGCTATCAATCATATTGGCAGAAAGAGTCTGTGCCTGTGGTTAAAAATTCTCTGACCTGTATCGTGGATTAGAAAGCCATTAAGTCCAAATGATGTCTTTTCAGAGTGGTGGAGCTATTTTAGGACCCCCCGGAGCTCCTGGTGCTCCGGTAAGTATAATCAACGTTAACGCCTGCGGCAAATCCTTCAAAGTGCACGGTGGAGAAGCATCAGCAGATAGACATGTTGGTGCTGGAGAGCCGCATAAAATATAACCCTATCAGCCCTCCGGTGTTATCTTTGCTTCTGAGGCCCCTCATATCACACACCGTCACATTCATTGAGGGCCGCTGCTCGGAGGGTGAAGGCTAAGAGGCTTCCAGACTTCCAAACAGGTGCCTCTGACCTGCCCGGGGACACACAAAACATCAACGATTTGCAAATGGAAGCGGAAGTTCAGCTAAAATGACCTGCTTTGAAATTCCCTCTGCCCTGCCTGCTCTTCCTTATCAGGCAGTTTGTAATCTCATCAGGTTTAGGGAGACATCCAATCAAAGGCTCTGCAGTGAGCCTTCAACCATAACTGACACCTGAGGGCGAGCAACCAACAAAATAGGGTCTATGAAACACACTTAAATGTTGGAGCGTCTTCTCCCTATGCCGCCTCCATCAATTGGCCACATATCGAGTAACTTCATCCCTATCACTAGACTCCAGCAAACAACCAAGAATCGTATGCAGACCTTTTTCATAACATTTATTACACACACAGTGCAAACATGATTTACATCAGGAGTCACCAACCTTTTTGAAACCAAGAGCTACTTCTTGGGTACTGATTAACGCGAAGGGCTACCAGTTTGATACACACTTAAATAAATTGCCAAAAATAGCCAATTTGCTCAATTTACCTTTAATAAATAAATCTGTATATATAAAATATGGGTATTTCTGTCCGTCATTCCGTAATTTTTTTCCTTTTACGGAAGGTTTTTTGTAGAGAATAAATGATGAAAAAAACACTTAATTGAACGGTTGAAAAGAGGAGAAAACAGGAAAAAATGAAAAATAAAATTTTGAAACATAGTTTATCTTCAATTTCAACTCTTTAAAATTTCAAAATTCAACCGAAAAAAAAGAGAAAACTGGCTAATTCAAATCGTTTAGAAAAAATTTAAAAAATAATTTATGGAACATCATTAGTGATTTTGCACCTGGGGATAGGTTAATTGGCAACACTAAAAAATTGGCCCTACTGTGTGAATGTGAGTGTGAATGTTGTCTGTCTATCTGTGTTGGCCCTGCGATGAGGTGGCGACTAGTCCAGTGTGTACCCTGCCTTCCGCCCGATTGTAGCTGAGATAGGCGCCAGCGCCCCCCGCGACCCCGAAAGGGAATAAGCGGTAGGAAATGGATGGATGGATGGATTAGTGATTTTTCCTGATTAACATTTATTTTAGAATTTTGATGACATGTTTTAAATAGGTTAAAATCCGCTCTGCACTTTGTTAGAATATATAACAAATTGGACCAAGCTATATTTCTAACAAAGACAAATCATTATTTCTTCTAGATTTTCCTGAGCGAAAATTGTAAAAGAAATTCAAAGACTTTGATATACGATTTTAATTTGATTCTACAGATTTTCTGGATTAGCCAGAATAATTTTTTGGAATTTTAATCATAATAAATTTGAAGAAATATTTCACAAATATTCTCCGTCAAAAAAAACAGAAGCTAAAATCAAGAATTAAATTAAAATGTATTTATTATTCTTTACAATAAAAAAATAGATTTAATTGAACATTGATTTAAATTGTCAAGAAAGAAGAGGAAGGAATTCAAAGGTCAAAAAATATATACATATATATGTCTTGATTGGATTATCCAGAGAATAGTGCTCGATACCGTGGTAGAGCGCTATATGTATGTGTGGGGAAAATCACAAGACTACTTCCACTAGTATAACAACGTTATTGGAGTCTTGAGAATTTACCAATACTGATATTGATTTAATATGATATCAGCACAAATCATAAACTCTGTTAGTATGTATTTTATATTATATATACAGTACAGGCCAAAAGTTTGGACACACCTCATTCAATGTGTTTTCTTTAGTTTCATGACTATTTACATTGTAGATTGCCACTGAAGGCATCACAACTATGAATGCATGTGGAGTTGTGCACTCAACATAAAAAGGTGAAATAACTGTGTAGAAGTCGCTGTCTTGCTGTTCCACAGATGCACGTCAAAGTAGCCAAGCACAGAGTTTTCAAAAGGTTTAATGTGTTTCAACACCACCATCAAAATAATTTGCTTTCTTTTTGGACTTTCCAGTCTCTCTCCCTCCTTCCTCCTCCTCCTGCACCCAGCCGCTCACTGTTAAAGACAAAAGATGATTAGTTTAACACGTACCACCTGTGCAATCTAATCATCTGCCAGCTGTGTCTCTCCGTCAGCACATGCCACGCCCCCGCCGATGGCGCTCTGTTTCAGCCCCATGGCCAGAGGCGTTGACCTATACTCCTGTGGCGCCTGATCACAATCCCTTTCCATAAACTGAAAACATGTTTTATATTTCATCCATCCATTTATCCATCCATCTTCTTCCGCTTATCTGAGGTCGGGTCGCGGGGGCAACAGCCTAAGCAGGGAAACCCAGACTTCCCTCTCCCCAGCCACTTCGCCCAGCTCTTCCCGGGGGATCCCAAGGCATTCCCAGGCCAGCCGGGAGACATAGTCTTCCCAACGTGTCCTGGGTCTTCCCCGTGGCCTCCTACCGGTTGGACGTGCCCTAAACACCTCCCTCGGGAGGCGTTCGGGTGGCATCCTGACCAGATGCCCGAACCACCTCATCTGGCTCCTCTCGATGTGAAGGAGCAGCGGCTTTAATTTGAGTTCCTCCCGGATGGCAGAGCTTCTCACCCTATCTGTAAGGGAGAGCCCCGCCACATGGCGGAGGAAACTCATTTCGGCCGCTTGTACCCGTGATCTTTTCCTTTCGGTCATGACCCAAAGCTCATGACCATAGGTGAGGATGGGAACGTAGATCGACCGGTAAATTGAGAGCTTTATATTTTAGTTTCTTCAAAATAGCCACCCTTTGCTCAGATTACTTTTTTGCACACTCCTGGCATTCTCTCGATGAGCTTCCAGGGGTAGTCACCTGAAAGGGTTTTCACTTCACATGTGTCATATTTTGATGCCTTCAGTGACAATCTACAATGTTAATAGTCATGAAAATAAAAAAAACGCATTGAAATGAGAAAGTGTGTTCAAACTTCCGGCCTGTACTGTATTTGTATATATACACTGTAAACACTTTGTTTAAATGATCATGCTTAAAAATGCTTTATCATGTCATTGCAAATGTATCGTTTTAACCGGTGTGGTAATTGGAAGCAGGCTATAATTTCACTTTAAAAAAATTATAAAAGTCTTTGTAGACAACAAGTTATTTTGTTTAACTTGGACAATGCATGAAAAAGTCCAAAGGAAAACATACTGTCGCTCTTTTTGACGTAGTAAGTTTATTGAGCAACACACAGTAGCAAGTAAGGAGCTACTCAGCCAGCATTAACACACCTGTGATGAGTTGATTGTAAGCAACATCACAACAACTATGTCACACGCGTTTGTTTTACACCAACAGCTGAGTAGCAGATCTGTCATTTTAAAGGCCTACTGAAACCCACTACTACCCACCACGCAGTCTGATAGTTTATACATCAATGATGAAATATTAACATTGCAACACATGCCAATATGGCCTTTTTAGTTTACTAAATTGCAATTTTAAATTTCCCGCGGAGTTTCTTGTTGAAAACGTCGCGGAATGATGACTCATGCGCGTGACATCACGGACTGTCAGGAAATATTAGCGCAGCACCATTTGCGGCTAAAAGTCGTCTCTTTTCATCGCGCAATTAAACAGTATTCTGGACATCTGCGTTGCTGAATCTTTTGCAATTTGTTCAATTAATAATGGAGAAGTCAAAGTAGAAAGATGGAGTTGGGAAGCTTTAGCCTTTAGCCACACAAACACACGGTGATTCCTTGTTTAAAATTCCCCGAGGTGAAGCTCTACTATTTATCAATGCGGTCAAGCGAACATGGTTCCAGACCACTTGTCAACCGGCAGGTTTTGGTGAGAAAATTGTGTTAAAAAGTTTGCGCCGTCCTTGTATCTGCCGTGACTTCCCTCAGACACTGGCCTCAAGACACCCGTGGACACACCCCTCCGACTATCAGCTACTATTTAATCTCACTAAAACACTAGCAACACAACAGAAAAAAAGGGATTTCCCAGAATTATCCTAGTAAATGTGTCTAAAAACATCTGAATCCGTCCCAATGCAATCGTCTTTTTTTTTTAACTTTATTTATTTTATTTTTTATCTAGTCCTTCGCTATCAATATCATCATCCATAAATCTTTCATCCTCGCTCAAATTAATGGGGAAATTGTCGTTTTCTCGGTCCGAATAGCTCTTTCTGCTGGAGGCTCCCATTATAAACAATGTGAGGACGTGAAGAGCCCTCACCGTCATCGTCTTCGACTTCAAGTAAAGGCAAGGCTTTTTTATCAGCACCAAAAGTTGCAAACTTTATCTTCGATGTTCTCTACTAAATCCTTTCAGCAAAAATATGGCAATATCGCGAAATCATCAAGTATGACACATAGAATGGACCTGCTATCCCCATTTAAATAAGAAAATCTCATTTCAGTAGGCCTTTAAAGTGCAGGCAGAGGTAGAAAGAGTTGCTGGATGATGACCACTCATGATACTGCCTCCTTGTAGAGTTTATAGAAAATACATATGTCTGAAGGTTGCCTACAGCCACAACGCCAGTATATTTAGATTTTGCTTCAATTAGATTCTCCAGTGGTTATGTGCTTTTGTACCCAGCAACAATTAGAGACTTAGCGGTTATACAGATACGAAGTCGAGAAATTACTAGAATTGATAAAATGTTGATGTATACAATATGCTTCATTTATAATGTAACATTAGTACTACTGTATGTATGCACACCACACATTTCACAGCTGCAGCATGCCATTCCAGACTATATTTCGGATTTTTGCAGGGGCAATTCTCACATTAATCTTTCCTTTTTTTATTTTTTTATTTCAAGGGACCCAAAGGAGATGAAGGACTTGCAGTGAGTTTAAGCTTTTTTTTTCCCTATGAAATATCTATTGTTGAGTTGTTTTCCTCCCACAAAATACTGAAGTCAGTTTATTTTTATCAATGCGTGTAACTGTCCACTATAAAACCAACACACCCAGAGGCCAAGCAGGGCTGAACTTTAGCACACACACACACACACACACACAAAATGCTCATGTCTCGTGCAAATATGAAATAGTAGAACCATATTTTCTGGCCAGTAGGAAGCCATGAATCTTCTCCGCTCTTCAAATGCTCACCCGCCCAACCAACCCGTGATGCCTACAAACAATACACACACACACACACAGACACACACGTGGAAACAAGTCAATGCTTCGACCATCGACTGGAATTCTTTATCTTCACCAGGCCAATTTTCGATATATTGTTTTGTTGCGGGGTGATTTTTCACCAAGATGTTAATTTGACATTTTAATAAATTGTGTGAGCAGCTCCAGCGTACTGTGGGGGAATTGCCTCAATCTGTCTCACAGCTGATCCCACCCTGGCTTCTCCGGTCTCCCCGTAACCGCGTACCCTTATTCGTGACAATCTACATGTGTGACAATTACGTGCGCCATCCATCTATGTCAGTGCCCGGTGCCCCTCTTTTCCATGTAATGGCGTTTTTTTTTCATGGCAGCTTGACCAAAATGAGCTCACTGGTGGCCATTTCTTGTTCATGCACAAAGCAAGCCTGATTGGGCGGCTCTTCTTCCATCTCATCGCGTGACGGCACATGTCATTGATCATGTAATATCATGCAGTGAGCCTGAAGTATCGTCCCCTCAGGATCATCTTTATATTGACGCGTGATGACATGTATTAATGCCCCGCTGAGTGTGTAGAGTGCAGAGATCGAAACGTGTGATGTCTTGTTTCGTGCAGACTTTAATATACGAGTGATGTTCTAACTATGACTGACAGCCATAAAGTAACAGCTTCCAAGACCTCATCACCTGACTTTAAGACACAGTGAGACACAAATTGCAAAGGGCCAATATTAGTCTTCACCAAAAGTGTTGTTGTTTTTTTGTCTTTACGCAGTAGATTGTGTGTTTTCTTCACTTGTAGGGGGATCCGGGGCCTATGGGATTACCTGGGCTTGAAGGACTACCTGGTGCTAAGGTAAGCAAAGCAACATAAGTCTTTTATTGAATTAAAAATCACTGCTCTGTAATAAATGTAAGACATATACAATATAGAGTAGGAAGCGTATTCATATGGCATCATTCGACATAATTTACCTGACACATGAAACGCGGAAAACTGGGGAGGGGGATGCCCTATCCACTTTAGCCGACAGATGGTTGTAGAGCAGTGGTTCTTAACCTTGTTGGAGGTACTGAACCCCACCAGTTTCATATGCGCATCCACCGAACCCTTCTAAAAGTGAAAAATAAAATGTTTTTCAAATTCAAGACATAATTATATGATCTTTTACTGGTGCACAACCGTGCATGAACATCACCTCGTTCAAAGAACAAAACCAACACAGTGCATGGACTCGTAACAGATTACACACCTGCAAATCAGTTTGGGCTCTGCTGTTGCCTTGTCCCTAATATGCCGATAGGGAGAAGTTTTTATGTACACGATGAGTCGGGTGTGTCTTGAGTGGAGGCTCCACCGAACCCCTGAGGCCGACTCACCGAACCCCTAGGGTTCGATCGAACTCTGGTTAAGAACCACTGTTGTAGAGTGTTGTGTTGCGATCCGCTGCTCGGATCTTCACAGATTGTTGTTTGTTTCCATTTTTTTATCACTCTCCGTCTGACTCCTTAGTTCCTGTTTAGTCTGTCACCATGGTTACATATTATTTTCACCTGCCTTATTTAAGCTCGCCCCTTTTCGTTCTTCATTCTGGGTTCCTAATTTGCCTTCGTGCATCAATGACGACTGATTTATATGAATATTCTCTCTAGCTTACACGCTACGCTGTTATTTATTCTTAGCTCTCATGCTAAATGTTTTGTTTTCCCTTTTCATGCCAAGTTTAGTGTTTATGTTTGTATTCCTAGCTATCATGCTAGCACCATTTGTTTGCCTTCCTGCTTAGCACCAGTATTTTTGTTCCTTAGCTCCTTTTATTAGTTAAATAAATACTTTATTTCTTACCTTTGCTGTGTTCTTGCCGACACATCCTTGGAGGAACGAACCTGGCATCGCTATGCCAACCAGAAGTTACATGTTGAATATCGTAAATTCCGACTTTGACCGCAGCGTCAGTTGCTATGTAAAGTGGCGCTTTCCCTCATTTTCAGGAGACTGCATTGCAAAATGATTAACAAATGGAGCATTTCAGTAGTGTGTATAAGACTGTTTCAGTAGTGTGTGTGAGAGAAAAACATTTCAGTTATATATGTGAGAGCATTTCAGTAGTGTGTATAAGAGTGTTTCAGTAGTGTGTATAAGAGTGTTTTAGTAGTGTGTGTGTGAGAGAAAAACATTTCAGTTGTTTATATGAGAGCATTTCAGTAGTGTATGTAAGAGGTAATTCTGAATAATGTCCCTAACGGCCCCTCATACAAAACCATCAATCCATCCATTGTCGGGACAACCCCCGCTCAAGGTAACAGGGGGTGCTGGTGCCTATCCCAGCTGCAATCGGGGCAGAAGGCAGGGTACACCCTGGACAAGTCGCCACCTCATCGCAGGGCCAACACAGACAACATCCACACTCACATTCACACATCAGGGTCAATTTAATGTTGCCAATCAGCCTATCCCCAGCCAAATCAGCGTGATTTAAAAACAGTGTACTGAATTTTACACAAAAAGTCAGGCTTCTGTCTACAGGGTCCAACAGTCAGAAAGATGAAAATGAAGGTCAGATACTGTAGATACCAATACATAAATAATAAATGTCAGCATTTATCTAACATTGACAACACAAACACATCAGATTTAGTCCCGTAGCTAAAGGTTATCATCCGCTGATTGATTAGCGGGATTTTGTTTTATTTTTATATTAATCGCATGCATTAACTTGTCAAATTTGACAGCCTTAAAAAAATTAACAGTTGCAAATATTGCCTAGGTGATATCTCTCAAGACAACATCTTACCAACTGTCGCCATCATTTTCAGACCATTTTCAGACAAAGATCTCCATTTACCATAAAAATCTACTTTGACAATTTCCGTCCACCAATGTATGCATGATTTTGAGCTTGACTTCAAGGTCCAGTTAGTGCAGCTTTTTTTAAGCAAAGTTCAATCCACATTTCCATGCTCGGTTACTGTAGCAACAAAAGTCTAACATGTGATGCCTGAAGGTAGAAAGCTACTAGACATTGGACTTGGGGTGTAACGGTTTCAGAAAAATTTTGGTACGGCACGTACCTCGGTTTAGAGGTCACGGTTGGGTTAATTTTCGGTACAGTAAGAAAACAACAAAATATAATTTTTTTGGTTATTTATTTACCAAATATGTAAACAATGGCATAACATACATACGCACAGGGTCCATTGCTAGGGTTAATGTGGTCAACATTAACATTTTTTATTCTTATTGTAATATTTCTCTATTTTGTTTCCATTTAAACCCCCATTATTTACTTTTTTCTCAACTCTGTACACTGCTGCTGGAATTTTAATTTTCGTGAAGGAACTTTCCTGAAGGAATCAATAAAGTACTATCTATGTATCTATATATAAAATAAAAACTAAATAAGATAAGGCTCAGAATTGCTTTTCAACAAAACCTTTCCACATATAAAGTGCTTT
The DNA here is from genome assembly GCF_033978795.1 of Nerophis ophidion. Classification (NCBI taxonomy): domain Eukaryota; kingdom Metazoa; phylum Chordata; class Actinopteri; order Syngnathiformes; family Syngnathidae; genus Nerophis; species Nerophis ophidion. The sequence goes on from NC_084619.1 coordinate 15,705,201, forward strand.
TTTTGATTTATTGATTGAGACTTTTATTAGTACATTGCACAGTACAGTACATATTCCGTACAATTGACCACATAATTGTAACACCCCAATAAGTTTTTCAACTTGTGTAAGTCGGGGTCCACGTTAATCAACATTAAACTGCCCCCAGTTGTTGCTAGATTAAATAAAATTACAAAGCTTTTCTTCTACATATAAAAAGTGCAACATTAAACAATTTCAAGTCAACTCAGCCTCAGATTAACTTTTCTCCCCCACCCCCCAGCCTGGCTAACTTGGTAGAAAGAGGAAATATGGGCTTATTGTTCTTCCACCATAGAAGTGGGTCAAAATTTAGTTTTAATGCAATACAGCAACCCCCGCGAACCCGAATCGGACAAGCGGTAAAAAATGGATGGATGGATGGTCTTAAATGTGCTGCTATAAAAACATTTGTTATTGCTTTAGCCCTGCCTGGCTGGCCGAGGAGAGGCTGCCTGAATGCGGTGTTTGCACCACGCTCCTCTTTCTCTTCCTTAAAGCGAGTTTGACTTGGGGGTGGTGCCGCTTTAAAGGGGTTAGCATGTTTGACGTGTTGGCAGAAGCATACCCTACTGCTGCTGGACAATGTCGGCAAACCTCCGTCCTCCATTGTTGTATCGCACCGCGAAGCCGAAGTGTTCCCAAAGGGGCAGTAGGGTCTTCCAGCTCTGGCTTTTGCATGTTGTCCTAGCCCGGTCGCTGCTAGCCTGCCGTGTTTTGTGCATTTTTTACACAACGTTCGGTGCGCTACCTAATATGACCACGTGGAAACCCGTTCGGTACACCTCCGAACCGAACCAAAACCCCCGTACCGAAACAGTTCAATACAAATACACGTACCGTTACACCCCTACATTGGACAGATGATAACTACTTGGTAAACAGCAATATAAAATGGTGGTCTTGTCTTTTCCTCACTGCTTAGTAGTTAACATATGTCCAATATTGTTATATCTATTGGAGTTATTGCAATTTACAACTGTGGCGACCACAGGGGCAGGCTATCGCCAAAGTGTTTTGGGATGATCAATGGTACCTATCGGCAGAAATCTTGTATTAGTCGTAATTATTGTCAAGTCCACATCATGGACATTAGATTTTCCAGCTTCATCGTCATAGAAGTTCTTTCATCAGGCTCATTATTTTGCTCATTGTGTTGGTTGAGAGTGTCTGAGTATGGCGATGAGGTGGAACATATTACTTAGGGTTTTATCCTGAAAAAACACGTCCTTAAGGAGAATGCTGTCAAAGGAGCAAATGGTAGGTGTGAGGGGTTTTGCTCATCTATTTTTGGGATCATGAACAGAAATGATTGTCGCTTTCAAGTGCCTCAATGTTCTTGGCCATGAGAAATGAATGCATCTCCATTTCTTAACTTGACGATGTACTGAATACATTTTGTGTGTAGAGTGGCTGACTTTTTTTCAATGTTTCTTGCAGGGTGATGTCGGTCTGCCTGGTCCACCTGGAACATCAGGTCCTCTGGTAAGTTGTTCAGTTATTATGGTAACAAATATGACACTGCTGTACAGTACAGGTACATCAGAGTAGGGTTGTCAAAACGTTTTCCACTGAGGACACCGCATTAAAAAAGAAAAAATTGGAAGGGCTATTTTGATATATTTCATTTTCAATGGCAATACAATATAGAGATTGTTTTCTAAGGACCAAAAAAAACACATACATGTCAGCTTGGTGTTTTTATTAGAGGTGTGTGATTATTATTGGACAGATAATAATTAAAGTTAAAGTACCCGTGATTGTCACACACACACTAGGTGTGGTGAAATTATTCTCTGCATTTGACCCATCGCCCTTGATCACCCCCCGGAAGGTGAGGGGGCGCCGCCACCGGGAATCATTTTTAGTGATCTAACCCCCAATTTCAACCCTTGATGCTGAGTGTCAAGCAGGGAGGTAATGGGTCCCATTTTTATAGTCTTTGGTATGACTAGGCCGGGGTTTGAACTCACGACCTACCGACTGTGTCGATGTGAGAAATTATGACGTCGAACAGATAAATCCGAAAGCTCAGAAAACCAATGTATTTTTTTAGTTTAAACTCACGATCACACATCGCTGCTGTAGTTGACCCCAACATGCAGAAACAGGAGATGACGTGCAGGTAAGAATGTATTTAATTCCCAAAACGCAAAGGGAGTACAGCAGGGAAGTGCACCGGAACCACAGGGAACAGGTCATAGGTCAAGCAAAAACAACTACTGACCGTGAATGGTCAACAAATCAATAATCCAGCCGTGTTTGAAGGGTGGGGCTGTTATGGAAAGACGCTCGATTGGCAACCCAGAACTGGTGGGCCCAGATTGCCAACAATACAAATGTACAAAATAGGGTCAGGCCAGACATAACAGGTTTTTGATTGATTGATTGACTGATTGATCGATTGATTGAAATTTTATTAGTAGATTGCACAGTACAGTACATATTCCGTACGACTGGCCACTAAATGGTAACATCTGAATAAGTTAATTAACTTGTTTAAGTCGAGGTCCACGTTAATCAATTCATGGTATATGAATGAAAGGTCCTGACCAAAAACGATCTATTGAGGTGAGATTACCCAAACTGTGCTTTAGGTGTGTTTTCGTGAGCAAATCAAGCCCTCCTTTTTCTTTTCTTGTATCCATAAATTTTATTTATGGCTTTTTAATGCCACTTAAAAGAAATGTAATGCCCAGGTCTGACCGCTGTTATACATAGTCAAACCTTACAATTGTCGGTATACACAGAATTGGAAGCGTTTGACAATGATCATCTTGAATGGTTGAAAAGTTTACATTAGTGAAGTGAATTATATTTATATAACACTTTTTCTCTAGTGACTCAAAGCGCTTTACATAGTGAAACCCAATATCTAATTTTTACATTTAAACCAGTGTGGGTGGCACTGGGAGCAGGTGGTTAAAGTGTCTTGCCCAAGGACACAACGGCAGTGACTAGGATGGCGGAAGCAGGAATCGAACCTGTAACTCTCAAGTTGCTGGCACGGCCGCTCTACCAACCGAGCTATACCGCCCCACTGTTATTATCTGATGAACTAGTTTCAGCAGAGATTTTTCTTGTATATATTTATTTTTCTGTGGAAGCATCCGCCGTTCTGACTATGTGCACGGCCGTAGACAAGAGCCAATTAAAAGGTTCCGCTTGTCAATCATCACACTGTACCTTAAATCAAAAATTATTAAAGGGGAACTGCAGTTAAGTCCTCTAAATAAGCATTTGATTCTCAATTAGTTGATCAATATACTATAGAGGAGTATTATTTTTTTAATGGTATCTCTTCAAAACATGCTGTAAAATTGCATATTCTCTGAAATTATGACTTATGATAGCCACAAACTAAAGGTTACGTTTTTTTAACCAGAATACCATTAGAAAAAAATTAAAAAAACATGTTTTATGGAATAATACATGAACATCATACTAGGATTGCAAATGATGCATGTGTTTGGAAATGGATGATTGATTTAAACATTTTAGAAAAATACATGTTATGGCATGATATTTAGAAAAATGCCAATAAGATACATTAAAAATAAACTGAGTCAATTAAACATCTTGAACAGATTGTATTTTACACCCTCTCAGTTTTTTGATTGATTGATTGATTGAAACTTTTATTAGTAGATTGCACAGTACAGTACATATTCAGTACAATTGACCACTAAATGGTAACACCCGAATAAGTTTTTCAACTTGTTTAAGTCGGGGTCCACGTTAATCAATTCATGGTACAAATATACACTATCAGCATACAGTGGGGCAAAAAAGTATTTAGTCAGCCACGGATTGTGCAAGTTCTCCCACTTAAAATGATGACAGAGGTCTGTAATTTTCATCATGGGTACACTTCAACTGTGAGAGACAGAATGTGAAAAAAAATCCAGGAATTCACATTGTAGGAATTTTAAAGAATTTATTTGTAAATTATGGTGGAAAATAAGTATTTGGTCAACCATTCAAAGCTCTCACTGATGGAAGGAGGTTTTGGCTCAAAATCTCACGATACATGGCCCCATTCATTCTTTCCTTAACACGGATCAATCGTCCTGTCCCCTTAGCAGAAAAACAGCCCCAAAGCATGATGTTTCCACTCCCATGCTTCACAGTAGGTATGGTGTTCTTGGGATGCAACTCAGTATTCTTCTTCCTCCAAACACAACGAGTTGAGTTTATACTAAAAAGTTCTATTTTGGTTTCATCTGACCACATGAAATTCTCCCAATCCTCTGCTGTATCATTTTGGTATCAACTCAACTTGTCGTTTTTGGAGGAAGAAGAATACAGAGTTGCATCCCAAGAACACCACACCTACTGTGAAGCATGGTGGTGGAAACATCATGCTTTGGGGCTGTTTTTCTGCTAAGGGGACAGGACGATTGATCCGTGTTAAGGAAAGAATGAATGGGGCCATGTATCGTGAGATTTTGAGCCAAAACCTCCTTCCATCAGTGAGAGCTTTGAATGGTTGACCAAATACTTATTTTCCACCATAATTTACAAATTAATTCTTTAAAATTCCTACAACGTGAATTCCTGGATTTTTTTTCACATTCTGTCTCACAGTTGAAGTGTACCTATGATGAAAATTACAGACATCTGTCATCATTTGAAGTGGGAGAACTTGCACAATCGGTGGCTGACTAAATACTTTTTTGCCCCATTGTAATACAGTCATCACATAGGTTGATCTTCAGAGTATGTACATTGAATTATTTACATTATTTACAATCTGGGGTGTGGGATGAGGAGTTTTTGGTTGATATCAGCACTTCTGTCGTCAACAATTCCATCATCTGAGAAATGGACATATTATCTTTAATGCGCTTTTTATATGAAATAGATTAAAAAAAAAGACCATTCTTCGACAGAGTGCCTTATAATCCGGTGTGCCCTATGGTCGGGAAAATACGGTACTTACAATTCATTCTGGCCCCCTGATTTTCCTTTATATCTTTGTACTTTTTTGTCCATATGGATATGAAATGGTCTTAAATTATATTCATTATGGTCGCAAAGAGAGTCGGAAATATGGCTTGTTGAAACCTGCAGAGAAACCCTGAGCAAAGCAAACTACTGCGCGGCCTAGTGCAGTGGTTGTCAACCTTTTTTCAGTGATTTACCCCTGTGAACATTTTTTTAATTCAAGTACCCCCTAATCAGAGCAAAGCATTTTTGGTTAAAAAAAAAAGAGATAAAGAAGTATAATACAGCACTATGTCATCAGTTTCTGATTTTTTAAATTGTAGTGGTCTTTCTTGAACTATTTGGAAAAAAAGATATAAACATAACTAAAAACTTCTTGAAAAATAAACCAGTGATTCAGTTATAAGTAAAGATTTCTACACATAGAAGTAATCATCAACTTAAAGTGCCCTCTTTGGGGATTGCAATAGAAATCCATCTGGATTAATGAACATTATTCTAAACATTTCTTCACAAAAAAAATAAATCTTATTTATGGAACATAAAAAATGTCCACAAAAAATCTAGCTGTCAACATTGAATATTGCATTGTTGCATTTCTTTTCACAGTTTTTGAACTTACATTCATATTTTGTTGAAGTATTATTCAATAAATATATTTATACATTATTTTTGAATTGTTGCTATTTTTAGAATATTTTTTAAAAATCTCACGTACATCTTGGCATACCTTCAAGTACCCCCAGGGGTACACGTACCCCCATTTGGGGAACCACTGGCCTAGTGGTTAGAGTGTCAGCCCTGAGGTTGGTAGGTCCAGTCATACCAAAGACTATAAGGGATTGAAAATGGGGGTTAAATTTTTCCCGGGCGTGGCCACCGATGGTGCTCACTACTCCCCTCACATCGCAGGGGGTGATCAAGGGTTATGGGTCAAAAGTAGAAAATAATTTCGCCACACCCAGTGTGTGTGTGACAATCATTGGTACTTTAACTTTAACTTACTACAACAACTATAAACAATCTTATTCCAGCTGTCAAACTAGTGCTCATTGAATCGTGCACGTCTACCTAAAATCGTGACCAGAGTGTGTGCTCTGGCCAACTCATTTCTCAGCCTGATCAACTGTGTTGTCCCAAGGTTCCACAACAATACACATGATAATTACCAGCCCAGACATAAACCTGTGGTGTGTTGGTGCTCTGCAGCAATAGAAGACATCTTGCTTGTATTATAAATGAGCTGCGGAGGTGCTCCAGATATGACACCATTGAGGGTCTGTCAAACACTGACGGTTCCCTTCTTTTGCCTTTTGATTGACAGGGGAAGCCCGGCCCACGGGGAGAACCAGGGATCCCAGGAGAGCCGGTGAGCGGCAGCCTCTGGTTCCCTTTGAGCTGTCAATCCGCTCGTCATTCCTTTATCACCGCCGACTGACACGTTGGCTCGTCTCTCTTCTCCGACAGGGTGAGAGGGGGCCACTCGGAGAGACAGGATTCCCGGGACCCGAGGGACCCCAAGGTGTTGCTGTAAGCATCCACATGTATTTGGTTGTCCTTCTAATCATAGCTACATGGTCCTCCAACCCCTTAGCAGCAGGTGCAGGCCTTAAAGGCCTACTGAAACCCACTACTACCGACCACGCAGTCTGATAGTTTATATATCAATGATGAAAAATTAACATTGCAACACATGCCAATACGGCCGGTTTAGTTTACTAAATTGCAATTTTAAATTTCCCGCTGAGTTTCTTATTAAAAACGTCGCGGAATGATGATGCATGCTTGTGACGTCTCGGGTTGTAGCGGACATATTAGCCCAGCATCACTTACTGCTAAAAGTCGTCTCTTTTCATCGCATAATTCGAAGTAATTTGGACATCTGTGTTGCTGAATCTTTTGCAATTTGTTCAATTAATAATGGAGACTATAAAGAAGAATGCTGTTGGTGGAAAGCGGTGGATTGCAGCTGCCTTTAGCACCGAAACACAGCCGGTGTTTCTTTGTTTGTTGTGAAGCTTTAACACAGAGCGGTCAAGCAAACATGTTTCTCTACGTCAACCAGCAAGTTTTGGAATGGGAAAATTGTGATATTAAGTCGGCTCTTACCGGAGACTTGAGTGGATTATCTGACCTCCTCCTGTAGCTGCCAAAAAGGCAGCTGTGATCTTGGCTTCTCCATTGGCTTCTCTCAGAGACACTGGCGTTCACCGCAGCCCTCCGACTTTCAGGTATGACTTTATAATCTCACTAAAACACTATTAACACAATAAGATAAGGGATTTTCCAGAATTATCTTAGTAAATGTGTCTAATAACATCTAAATCGCTCACACAGCCGTCACTTGGAGCCGTCGCCTTTTTTTTTTTGCGCTTCACTCTAACTTTCCTCATCCATGAATCTTTCATCCTCGCTCAAATTAATGGGGAACTCGTCGCTTTCTCGGTCCGAATTGCACTTGCTGCTGGTGGCTATGATTATAAACAATGTGAGGATCTGAGGAACCCTACAACCCGTGACGTCTGCTACTTCCGGTACAGGCAAGGATTTTTTATTAGCGACCAAAAGTTGCGAACTTTATCGTCGATGTTCTCTACTATATCCTTTCAGCAAAAATATGGCAATATCGCGAAATGATCAACTATGACACATAGAATAGATCTGCTATCCCCGTTTAAATAAGAAAATCTCATTTCAGTAGGCCTTTAACAAGGTACTCTTCCAACAAGTGCATGACACCAGGGCCACATGGCCAAAATGTGACGATTACATCCCTCCATGTAATTACCATGAAAGATGGTTTCTCTAATTCCCGAGCACAATGGAACGGTGTTCGCGCAAGCAATCAGCGTCATTGAGATATCTCATTAAGTGTGGAGATTAGCAGGGGTGCGGCGGCGCAGATCCACTCAAAAGAGCTGATACAAAATGTCTTTTGTTTGTTTCGCTCCTTTGAGCAGGGCAGGCCTGGGAAGGATGGAACTCCCGGATACAAGGTGAGTTGTGCGCACGCCCCCAAAATCCCCTTATAGAAAGTGCATGACTGTACATCCAACAAGGCGCGGCGAGATGGCACAGCAGATTGTTATCCCTTTCAAGCTACCTGAGTGCATTAAACCCATTTGCATGCAGTGTTTGGCATTTTAATGATTTAGCTAAACGGAAGCCTGCAGATGTAGGACTTTGTTGACTTTCGGTCTTTTAACTCCAATTAAACAGCTCGTGCTCGCAGGCAATTATGAAATGTTTTTTTAAGGGAGGGAAGAAGAAAAATTCCTTTTGATAACCCATCAAATTCATTACACAGTTTCCTAAATAATCACAGAGAATAGGCACGCAACATGCACATTTTCTCTTTGATTTATATGTCACCTAACACCCTAATGACTGCCCCAGTAGTTTATTGTCTTCCCCTTATTATTAGTTAATATTCCTGCAGGAAAATCTCAGCCTTGCACTGCACCTTCTTGTTATATCACTCCGATGGCTTGTTTGGTAGGGAAACAGTGCCATCTAGCAGGTGGCGTTGCTCCTCTGCCCCCATCCCTAAAACCTGTGCTTCATTGTAAATCACTTGGAAGCACACATCAGTGAGCAGGAGGATAGATTTAAAACTCTCATCAGGCCTAGTAAGTGGTGCAGATTAAACAAGGTAAGGGGAGTTTTGCCCCGTTTACAAAAAAAAAAAAAAAAAAAAAAAAGACTTTTGTGTTGCGTGGCTTCCGTAATCCAACTGGAAATGGATTCAAAGATGAGTGCAGGAGGAAAAGCAATAGGGGGTGACAGGGAAGGGGTAGCAAGACACAAAATGTTGTGACATGAAGCTTGAGAGCTCCACTCGGTAGTTTCTATCTCAGGACCCTGCATAATATACAGTACAGTAACGCAGGGGTGATGCAGAGGAGGTGTGACATTGCACAAGGTGAAAGACTGCAGGATGCTTTTAGACAAACATGCCTGAGGTGAGTAATAAGCAATAAAAGCCACATGTCTCAGAAGTCTAAAAATATATTTGATTTTTCAGCACACACAGTAAATTGATGCATGTGCACATTTGGATCACATAATATTGTCTGTTTTACTGTATGTTGGCGAAAAAAATGTTTATATCTTTACTAATGCATGCACATTTTGCTTTTTAAAGGGAGATTCAGGTAGAGCGGGTGACAGAGGATCCAAAGGGGAACGAGTAAGTAGCCAAATTTGTCTAAAAACTAATTTTACTGAATATGGATGAAATATATCTTGCTGCTTACTGGATTGCTACCGTATTTGTCGTATAATAAATCACACTAGCATATAAACCACATTTATTTATTTATTTATTTTTTTGTCCTGTCCAGCTTCTCAGGCAAATCATATAGTTGATGTAGATGCCCATGTGTGGCGAAGTTAGTAGAGTGGCTGTGCCAGCAATCTGAGGGTTGCTGGTTCAATTCCCACCTTCTACCATCCTAGTCACGTCTGTTGTGTCCTTGGGCAAGACACTTCACCCTTGCTCCTGATGGGTCCTGGTGACTCCCTTGCATTCCATCAGTGTGTGAATGTGTGTGTGAATGAGCGAATGTGGAAATACTGTTAAAGCCCTTTGGGCTCCTTAAAAAGGGGTAGAAAAGCGCTATACAAGTACAACCCATTTACCATATCGGCTGTTCAGATTTACTTTACAAAGGAGAAGTGTAGGATACTTCTCTTTTGTAAAGTAAAGTATTTTACTTTATTAAATGTATTTATATTATCATTTGGTGCAGCCAGGCCACAGCATGAGGGAATAGAAAGTAAAAAAAAAGAAGACAGAGGGGGAAATTGTGGGAACAAGAGGGAGATTAGACAGAGAGACAAAAACAACTACAGCAAACACAACAATAACAACGACAACAATAGAGCAACATCAGCACGTACAATATGTACAAATACGATGGTAAAAGTGATAGTGATATTGTGACAGACTTCCTGCCGTCACCGTGTGGGTTGCGGGGACACTGGACACACGACGCATCGTGGCAGGTTTGATTCAGATTTGTTATTTCAGTAAATCTGTCTTCGGGCCAGCCGGGCGCGCCCATTTCTAGTGCGCCGGCACCGCTTCCTGGTCGCGATGCACCTTTCGGTGCTCGCCTGCTGCGTCTGTGGCGGGGACTCATCTTGGTGTGATCTCGGTTGTCGGGCTCGTGGTCGGGCTGCCCCCCTCGCCTCTCTTATAGTCTAGGAGCAGATGCGCAGATTGTGAGCAGGTGTGTGTCTTACGCACCTGACTCAGATTGCCGTTCTCGTACTGCTCCGCGTGCGTTACGCCTCTTCTCGCCGCCGCATGCCCCGCCTCCTGGCCTCCAACTTGGTCCAGACCGCCTCTCTCAGCCCGCTGTCGGCCCGTCGGCTGCGTCTCTCCACAGATATAAACCGCATTTACTACATTGTTGAGAAAAAAAAATGTTTTCATATATTTGAATATCCACAAATATATACCGATTCGTTGCGAAATAAGATATTCACATAGATGTTCATTTCCAAACAGTGCCTGTCACACAGCAGTAACATGGCTGATCAGACAAAGCTGAATAGTCATTAGGGTCTTTAGTCGTGCTTTGTTAGATGAATATGATGTTCTCCTTTTTTAATAAGGTTCAATATATTTGTCAGGATTATTCATCCTTCTACTTTGTCAACTCTTTATGCTTTATGTTTGAACAGTTTCTTAAAGTTAATCAATTTTGTCATGGCCTGTTATACCAGGTCATGTTTTGTTTTGTGTTTGTAGTGATTTTCTGTGTCGGTTCTCAGCGCTTTGTTTAAGTGAGGTTGCGAGGTCTGCTGATTTTCTTACACACCAGTTTCTGTTTGATGATTAGTGTTTGCGCCTGGTGTCACCACTAACGACTTCCCCCTATACACCGGTGTCACTCTATTTTGGTTGCTGGATTAATGCGCACTCTATGCGCCAGGTTTGTTTGTTTTCATGCTGGGATAGCTTTTCCTTTGTTCGCCGTTGGCAACAGTTGCGTGCTTGTTAGCTGTATGCTACAGATTATGTTTTCACCTCTCCATGCGAAACTACATTTGGGCTTTTTGGATTCCCGACACGCTTGTCGTTTTTGTATTTTTGTCTCGTATATGAAATAAAATCACACTGGTCTCCGCATCGTGAGAACACCACCATAGCAGCAATGCAACCCGAATGCATGACGTTTTATTACATTGTTTAATGTCTTTGCTTTATCTATTCCATTTTTCAGCCATTAGTGAAGAAAAATCCGTAGATTAGCTGCACCTTTGTGTAAGCCACATGGTTCAGGGCTTGAGGAAAAAGTAGCAGCTTATAGTCTGGAAAATATGGTCATCATCACGAGCACATGAGAGGGGAAAGGTCTTTGAAGACAATCTAACCCAGTGGTTCTCAACCTTTTTTCAGTGATGTACCCCCTGTGGACATTTTTTTTAATTCAAGTACCCCCTAATCAGAGCAAAGCATTTTTGGTTGAAAGAAAGAGATAAAGAAGTAAAATTCAGCACTATGTCATCAGTTTCTGATTTATTAAATTGTATAACAGTGCTAAATATTGCTCATTTGTAGTGGTCTTTCTTGAACTATTTGGAAAAAATATATAAAAATAACTATAAAATAAACAAGTGATTCAATTACAAATAAAGACTTCTACACATAGAAGTAATCATAAACTTAAAGTGCCCTCTTTGGGGATTGTAATAGAGATCCATCTGGATTCATGAACTTAATTCTAAACATTCCTTCACAAAAAAAGAAATCTTTAACATCAATATTTATGGAACATGTCCACAAAAATCTAGCTGTCAACCCTGAATGTTGCATTGTTGCATTTCTTTTCACAGTTTATGAACTTACATTCATATTTTGTTTAAGTATTATTCAATAACTATATTTATAAATTGATTTTTAAATTGTTGCTATTTTTAGAATATTAAAAAAAAATCTCACGAACCCCTTGGCATACCTTCAAGTACCCCCAGGGGTACGCGTACCCCCATTTGAGAACCACTGATCTAACCTGTCCAGTTGCTATCCATTCAATGCCATGAGAATACCATAATTTGGATTAAAAAGAATACTTACAGGCAATCGTACAAATTGAAATTAAATTCAAATCAAATTGTTCTTTGTTTTAGCTTTCCTCATACATCCCAAACCAATCAACAAAAACAAGGTGTGTTTGAACATAATTTGTAATGGTACACAAACTTAGTGAAAACAGGAACAAGACTATATTTTTGCGGAGGTACATGATGTAAAAAGTTTGAACCACTGCCTTACCTTATTTGAAGTTTGTTTATAACATCTTAATTTTCTTGCAAAACTATGAACTGCAGGGTTAGTATAAAATTTGTTATCATTTCGATTCGAATTGGACTTTGAAAAGTATTTTGAACAAACCAGATTACTTTCATTCTACTGCATAGTCATGTACATAGTTTATATACCCCCCTATTTTTTGTATATATTGTTTTTCAAATAATCTGACATATATACTGTGTATATGTACATAATTTGTCCATTTTTTTTTCCGCGTAATTCTTTTATACGTGTTACAGGTTATATATATTTTATTATTGAATATATCAAATGTGATGAATATTTAATGGCCCACAATGGAAACAAGCCTTTTGGCTTTTTGTGCCATCCATTTGCCTTTTTAAAGTATTTACATGATTTCAATTCTTTAAGATGTCAATAAACTTCTCAATCAATCAATCAATACTGGGCAGCGTGGCTCATGGTAGAGCATCCGTCCAGAAACTTGAAAGGTTCTGGTACGAATCCACTTCTGCCATTGTGTCCTTGGGCTAAACACTTCACCCACTTTGCTCCCAGTGCCACTCACACTGGTGAATGAAGATTTAGTGGTTGGAGAGGCCATTGGTGTAAATTGGCAGGCATGTTTCCGTCTTTTTACCCCAGGGGAGCTGTGGCAACAAATGTAGCTTACCACCATCAACGTGTTAGTGAATGATGAGTTCTGAGTTCACACTGTAAAGAGAGTTCCCTGTTTAGAAAAGCACTTATATGGATCTAGTCTATTATTAATATCATACAAGGGAATAGTCAGTATTAATGTGTCAAGCGCGTCCAATTAGCAGCCTTTATTTTTTTGTTTGAACTATAGGGTGATCCGGGAATTCCCGGAGAGAGAGGTGTCCAGGGGGAAAGAGGACGTCCTGGAGATGGTGGCCCCTCGGGACCGAGCGGACCTGTTGGCCAAAAAGGGGATCCGGGCCCTCCGGGACAATTGGTACGATAGGATTTGTTTCAGCTTCTGAACAATTTGTGTAAGATTCCTGTGCAGTAGCCGCACATTTCTGATGTAACCAATACCTGCTGCTTTGATTCTGCTCGACCCGTCCTGCCATTCACTGTCAATGCTCACATGAAGGTCAGGGCAGTCTGTGAAAACAAAGAGGATGTGCTGCAGGCTTTTTACACATGCACTTAGCAACAAGCATGAACATGTAAGGGTTAGATGATTAATATTATTATTATAATTATACATTTAGTTGCAGCAAGAGAAGCGCAGCACGTTATTTATTTTGCAGAGAACAATATTTGTCAACCATTGAGAAAGATAACGGGCTAAACTCATACTTGCCAACCCTCCCGATATTCCCGGGAGACTCCTGAATTTCAGTTCCACTCCCGAAAATCTCCCGGGGCAACCATTGTCCCGAATTTCTCCTGATTTCCACCCGTACAACAATACTGGGGGCGTGCCTTAAAGGCACTGCCTTTAGCGTCCCCTCTCATCTGAAAAGGAGACTATTATATATGTCTCCGTTATCCATAGGTTTATCTATAACACATAAAGTAGGCAGGCACGAAGCTATTGCTCAGCGTATGTTTATTCCAGCCGGCACATTAATACACTGACACACAACATCTGGATTCCCATCATGCATTGCTTCAAAACTACAGCAAGTAGAAATGTCCAAAAACATAACAGTGATGAAGCAGAAGAACGAAGAAGAGACATGGCGACGACGAGTAAGAAGAAGAAGTACGATTGCCAGTTCCAAAATGATTGGAAAAAACAATTTCAGTTCATCCAGGACAGATCGAGGGGGAAGGGGTATGCTGCCATCAAATGTTGTATATCAGACCCCCCCGCTACCCCTAAACACCCTACACACTCACACCCACCCCACGGCCTCATTTCCCGAATTCGGAGGTCTCAAGGTTGGCAAGTATGGCTAAGCTTGACATAGTGTGTACAGACAGTTATAATTTTTGGTCAAAACAATGTGTGACCACTTTATATTACAGTATTTCACTCACTCGTCGTGAAAATGGTTGTCTCCAGAGGTGGGTAGTAAAGCGCTACATTTACTCCGTTACATCTACTGTAGTAACTTTTGGGATAAATTGTACTTCTAAGAGTAGTTTTAATGCAACATACTTTTACTTGAGTATATTTATAGAAAAGAAACGCTACTTTTACTCCGCTCCATTTATCTACGTTCAGCTCGCTACTGATTTTTATCGATCTCTTAATGCACGCTTTCTTTGTTTTGGTTTGTCAGACAGACCTTCAAAGTAGGATCTATCGCATACCTGCATTTCACCAATCAAATGCAGTCACTGGTGACGTTTGACTCCGTTTCACCAATCAAATGCAGTCACTGGTGACGTTTGACTCCGTTTCACCAATCAAACAGAGCCGGGCGGTCACATGATTAACTGCACATTCTATTTATTTTTTATAAACCTTTATTTATAAATTTCAACATTTACAAACAGTTGAAAATAATAATCAAAGTAAGTACAAAAACAGTACAAAACAGTATAAAAACCGTACAAAACAGCACCAGGGGGTTGTAAATTCAAAGTAAATAAAATAGAATGCAAAATATATATATATATATATATATATATATATATATATATATATATATATATATATATATATATATGTATATATATATATATATAAAATAAACAAAGTGCAAAGATCACTCAATCTCAGTAAACAACTTGCATTTGGAACACAGCATCATCGTTTTCACAGCTTTTTGGTTGTTAGAGGTAGAGTGTTTTAATGTAGAGTTCTAAATATTTTTTAAAGGCACAAAAAACAGGTCGGGTATTGAGAAACTTACATTTATAAATATAAAACTTAGCCAATAGTATAATGAGGTTGCAAAGGTAAAATTCATTTTCATTTTTTTTTCCTAATACAGTGTAAAACCAAATATATATTATTTAATAAATATTTTTATTTGAGTTGCTTAAGAGATATTCCTGGCTCTGTATTTGTTCATTGCTATTTTTATGTTTTTGTGCATTACTTGTTGCCATCATCATTAAACGAACAGGTTACTCATCAGTTAATCAGTACTTGAGTAGTTTTTTCACAACAAACTTTTTACTTTTACTTAAGTAGATATTTGGGTGACTACTCCTCACTTTTACTTGAGTAATACATCTCTAAAGTAACAGTACTCTTACTTCAGTACAATTTCTGGCTACTCTACCCACCTCTGGTTGTTTCTATCTGCAGGGCGACACCTCCCTCATGGAGGAACTGAAAATGTTCATCAGGACTGAAGTATTAAGGATCTTTGAAGGTACAGATGGTCCCGTAAAGGTGATCTCGCAGATTATTTGTGTGTGCTCTCCTTCTCATCCATTATGTGCGTTTGATATCTTTGCAGAAAAGTTGTCGAGCTCTGCCCTGCTACAGAAGACACCTGCAGGCATTTTAGCCTCACAGATCCAAGGACCTTCAGGAGCCCCTGGCAAGGATGGCTTACCAGGAGTGCCTGGACCTCCCGGTCCTCAAGGTATGACGTCAGCAAGCCGAGGTCAACATCTGAACTGTAACTTCACCTTCTTTTATTGTGTAAAGTCAACAAAAAAGTGGTAAATGTTACACTTAACATTTGAATAATCCCTTTTGTTAGCTATTCATGTACCTTTAATCCGATGGTATTCAGTGTGAGACTGAAATGTTTAACCATATTGTGGTTCTACTGTACTATAGTTTGCATAGTGTGAATAATCCCTTTTGTTAGCTATTCATGTACCTTTAATCCGATGGTATTCAGTGTGAGACTGAAATGTTTAACAATATTGTGGTTCTACTGTACTATAGTTTGCATAGTGTGCTGCGGCTTCCTGAGAGGTGTTGTAAAAATATAGGAACCACTGTCAACAAGCAGTATATCGCACAAAAAGTGAGTGTACCCCTCTCATTTCAACAAACATTTATTATATCTACTCCAACAACAATAATATACAAGTGGATAGACTTTAGAGTAGTCCGTGTGAAGCTGACTGCCATTATTGCTTAAATAATTGGCAGCACAAGTACACCTCCCAGTCAAATTTTGTCCAAACTCCATTTTTATCAAGCACTGTGTTAATCATCCTGGCCATGGAATTCTCTATCAAGCCAACAGTAGATAGATAGATAGATAGATGGATAGATAGATAGATAGATAGATAGATAGATAGATAGATAGATAGATAGATGGATAGATAGTACTTTATTGATTCCTTCAAGAGAGTTCCTTCAGGAAAATTAAAAATTTCAGCAGCAGTGTACAGAGTTGGGATCAATTTAAAAAGTAAAAAGTAAATAATGGGGGCTTCAATGGAAACAAAATGGAAAAATATTACAATAAGAATAAAAATAAAAAGCAACAATGGGAATAAAAATATATAAGTAAAATAAGAATATAACAAGAGAAACTAGTCAGTAGTGACCATGTTATGAAAACGTATTGCACTGTTATTGTTTGATTTTGGACTATAGGAAATTAATGTGACAGCAAACTTTTTTGACTTCCAAAACAATACCGAGTATCGATCGATGCCAATATTGATTTGATACAATGTCAGCATGAACATTTTGTTCTTTTTAGTGTTAGAAAAGACTTTGCAGAGCTTTGCAGATGTAAACTGTATCAGAGCGCTTACTGTGCTGTGTAGTGGAGATTTTAGATACAGGCCGATACAATCTGATTTTTATCAAAATCAAATGGGTACATGTTAGAATTAATATTTCAAGTTAAATTTAAAGTTAAAGTACCAATGATTGTCACACACACACTAGGTGTGGCGAAAATTATTCTTTGCATTTGACCCATCACCCTTAATCACCACCTGGGAGGTGAGGGGGGCAGTGGGCAGCAGCGGTGGCCACGCCCGGGAACAATTTTTGGTGATTTAACTCCCAATTCCAACCTTTGGTGCTGAGTGCCAAGCAGGGAGGTATTGGGTCCCATTTTTATAGTCTTTGGTATGACTCGGCCGGGGTTTGAACTCACGACCTACCGATCTCAGGGCAGACACTTTAACCACTAGGCCGTAGCGCTCTAGTGACGGCAGCTTTCATGCTACCCAAGACCATGACACTACTACTCTACCACCACTCCTATGCTTGATTTTTGACAAGACGATGATCTCGCTACTCACTGTTGTTGCCAGTAGTGTTGTGCGATAAAGACGATATGTGATATAGATGATAAAGCTTTTAATGCTATTGTCATATCGCCATAATGCATATTGACGACGCAGAGATGTGTCCCTCAAATGTGTCAGTGAAAGGTAAACGAAGCCAGCGACTAAAATCACAGTACCAAGCTGCTTCTATATCCCTAATCCTCGCCTCTTTATCGGCACATAAACTGTTTCTTACAAGTATCACTGGAGGACTAGAGGATGAGGAATAGCTAAAAATGCTACACTACTTACCGCAGAAATATACAAAAAAAGCATAGAAAACCGCTAAGCTAGAGATGCTGACATTTACAGTAATGATAGCAAGTACAGTATAAAACAGGCGTCAACAACGTGGTGCCCGAGTAGCCCGCTGGCCTGTTCTAAAAATAGCTCAAATAGCAGCACTTACCAGTGAGCTGCCTCTATTTTTTAAATTGTATTTATCTACTAGCAAGCTGGTCTCGCTTTGCTCGACATTTTTAATTCCAAGAGAGACAAAACTCAAGTAGAATTTGAAAATCCAAGAACATATTTTAAAGACTTGGTCTTCACTTGTTTAAATAAATTCATTTATTTTTTTACTTTGCTTCTTATAACTTTCAGAAAGACAATTTTAGAGAAAAAATACAACCTTAAAAATTATTTTAGGATTTTTAAACACTTATACATTTTTACCTTTTAAATTCCTTCCTCTTCTTTCCTGACAATTTAAATCAATGTTCAAGTAAATGTATTTATTTATTGTAAAGAATAATAGATACATTTTAATTTAATTCTTCCTTTTAGCTTCTGTTTTTTCGCCGATGAATATTTGTGAAATATTCCTTTAAACTTATGATTAAAATTCAAAAAAATTATTCTGGCAAATCTAGAAAATCTGTAGAATCAAATTTAAATCTTATTTCAAAGTCTTTTGAATTTCTTTTAAAAAATGTGTTCTGGAAAATCTAAAAGAAATAATGATTTGTCTTTGTTAAAAATATAGCTTTTTTCAATTTGTTATATATTCTAACAAAGTGCAGATTGGATTTTAACCTATTTAAAACATGTCATCAAAATTTTAAAATTAATTTTAATCAGGAAAAATTACTAATGATGTTCTATAATTATTTTTTTAATTGTTTTCAAAAATATTCGAATTAGCTAGTTTTTCTTTTAATTTTTTTCGGTTTAATTTTGAATTTTAAAGATTAAAAATTGAAGATAAACTATGTTTCAAAATTTAATTTTCTTTTTTTTTCGTGTTTCTCTTCTCTTTTAAACCGTTCAATTAAGTGTTTTTGTCATCATTTATTCTCTACAAAAAACTTCCGTAAAAGGAAAAAAATGTAAGACGGACAGAAAAACCCATTTTTTCATATATATATATTTATGTATTAAAGGTAAATGGAGCAAATTGGCTATTTCTGGCAATTTATTGAGGTGTGTATCAAACTGGTTGCCCTTCACATTAATCAGTACCCAAAAAGTAACTCCTGGTTTCAAAAAGGTTGGTGACCCCTGGTATAAAATAATAGTCGATACTACAGGGATTAGATCAATATTTTTTTATTATCACAAAATCTGTTGTTTTTGGGTTACAAACTCAGGAAATAGAAGCCCACGGTTTTTGCTTATGTTTAGTCATTTTGCACTTAGTAGTAAAGTAAAAAAGTAAGTAAATCATTTAAATATTTAGTCAATATTGTTACATCGCCATCCGGTCTTTTGTCTGATTAAAATAGTGATCAAAAATAAAATAATCTTTAAATTTTGAATTATGGACATTGGTATGGCCAATTATACCTCTGTAAATACTTGGTACTGGATCGATACCCACATTTTTAGTATTCCCCAAAATAATGTAAAGTATCCAAACAACAGAATGATGAGTGATTATTAGATCTTAACAGAAGTGTACGTATAACCATGTTACAACATAAAGATATTATGAAGTGACACTTCCCCTGTCATCATTTTCAAAATGGAGGAGGCTGATTTCAATACCGGTAATTTGAAAGCGCATAAAGGAAAGAAGATTAAGAGCTATTCAGTAGGATTTAAGGTCCAAGCTTACATCACACTCAAATTTTTTACTGCATACCTTTGGTAAGTGCCGGAGTGAGAAGAGGTTTTAAATTAATTAGCGTCCCGGCGGCAATTCAAGGAAATATGGTTGATCAATATTTTTTTATTGTCACAAAACCTGTTGTTTTTTGTCTACAAACTCAGGAAATAGAAGCCCGCAGTAATTTTTGCTTCTGTTTAGTTATTTTGCACTTAGTTGTAAAGTAAAAAAGTAAGTAAATCATTTTAATTTTTAATCGATATTGTTACATCGCTACCCGGTCTTTTGTCTGATTAAAATAATGATCAAAAATTTTTAAAATCAATAATCTTGAAATGTTGAATTATGGACATTGGTATGGCCATTATGCCTCTGTAAATACTTTGTACTGGATCGATACCCACATTTTTAGTATTCCCCAAAACAATGTAAAGTATCAAAAACAACAGAACGATGAGTGATTATTACATCTTAACAGAAGTGTATGTATAACCATGTTACAACATAAAGATATTATGAAGTGACACTTCCCCTGTCATCATTCTCAAAATGGAGGAGGCTGATTTCAATACCGGTAATTTGAAAGCGCATAAAGGAAAGAAGATTAAGAGCTATTCAGTAGGATTTAAGGTCCAAGCTTACATCACGCTCATTTTTTTTACTGCATACCTTTGGTAAGTGCCGGAGTGAGAAGAGGTTTTAAAATAATCAGCGCATGCTTACTTTTACCGCATGCCTTTGATAAGCGCAGGAGTGAGAAGAGGTTTAAAATTAATTAGCGCCCCGGCAGCAATTCAAGGAAATACGATACACAAAAAAAAGCATAGCAAACCGCTAAGCTAAAGATGCTGAAATTTACAGTAATGATAGCAAGTACAGTGTAAAATAATGGTCGATACTACAGGGATTAGATCAATATTTTATTATTCTTACAAAACCTGTTGTTTTTTGGTTACAAACTGAGGAAATAGAAGTCCACAGTTTTTCCTTCTGTTTGGTTATTTTGCACTTAGTAGTAGAGTAAAAAAGAAAGTAAATCATTTCAATATTTACTCGATATTGTTACATCGCCATCCGGTCTTTTGTCTGATTAAAATAGTGATGAAAAATTTTAAATAATTCAATAATCTTGAAATTTTGAATTATGGACATTGGTATGGCCACTATGCCTCTGTAAATACTTGGTTTTGGATCGATACCCACTTTTTTAGCATTGCCCAAAACAATGTAAAGTATCCAAACAACAGAATGATGAGTGATTATTACATCTTAACAGAAGTGTATGTATAACCATGTTATAACATAAAGATATTATGAAGTAGATTAATAATAGTTTTGATTAAATAAACCAACTGGAAATATGTTCCCGCATACATCAGCAGCCTGTTATTATTTATGTGCGAAATAATGTATTGTGACATATATCATTATTGGAAAAGGCTGCAATATGTATTGCAATATAGATTTTAGGCTATGCCTCCCATCCCTAATTACCAGCTATTTAGAAAATAATGGCTGAATGTCACAGTGTAAATGAGTAAATCCATATTACATCATTCACTCTCTACGTACGCCTCTGTGTCGTCTTCCTGTTCGTCTTCACACCAACACAACAGTTCCTCGAGAAAGAAAAGAATTGCGCTTACATGTTCTGGGGATTCATGGGTGTTTTTCTCTCGCTTAGACTGAGGGGCAGGCCGCAGAGGAAAAGGCCAGGAGTGTGTGGCACACAGCGGCTCTCTGGAAAAATATGAAGACGAATGAAGAATTGACTGTGAATCAGAGTTGTAACAATGCAGACAGGGAAGGAGTTCCAGTATTGATACCTCAATCCAAGACGGGTCTGGGGAGGGCGGACTCTGAAATCCCAGAAAAGAGGGTGGACTGTGAGGATGGTAACTGGCCAGGGGTTATTCTTCCAACTGTCTTAGAGTTGTGCTTTGGATCTACCTCACCATGATATGAAACGCTGCTGTTCCCATTCATGAATAATACAGCTAAGGAAGAGCGGACTAGGAATATGTGTGCTGTGTTCTTGCCTCTCATTACACAGCTGCTGTTTTTTTGTTATTTTGTTTTGGTTTTATTTTGCTTGACGAGAGTACTTTATAGGTGAGTCTTAATGTAGCTTTGCAATAAATACAGTGGGGCAAAAAAGTGTTTAGTCAGCCACCGATTGTGCAAGTTCTCCCACTTAAAATGATGACAGAGGTCTGTAATTTTCATCATAGGTACTCTTCAACGGTGAGAGACAGAATGTGAAGGAAAAAATCCAGGAATTCATATTGTAGGAATTTTAAAGAATGTATTTGTAAATTGTGGTGGAAAATAAGTATTTGGTCAACCATTCAAAGCTCTCACTGATGGAAGGAGGTTTTGGCTCAAAATCTCTCGATACATGGCCCCAGTCATTCTTTCCTTAACACGGATCAATCGTCCTGTTCCCTTAGCAGAAAAACAGCCCCAAAGCATGATGTTTCCACCCCCATGCTTCACAGTAGGTGTGGTGTTCTTGGGATGCAACTCAGTATTCTTCTTCCTCCAAACATGACGAGTTGAGTTTATACCAAAAAGTTCCATTTTGGTTTCATCTGACCACATGACATTCTCCCAATCCTTTACTGTATCATCCATGTATCCATTTTGGTATAAACTCAACTCGTCAGGTTTGGAGGAAGAAGAATATTGAGTTGCATCCCAAGAACACCATACCTACTGTGAAGCATGGGGGTGGAAACATCATGCTTTGGGGCTGTTTTTCTGCTAAGGGGACAGGACGATTGATCCGTGTTAAGGAAAGAATGAATGGGGCCATGTATCGTGAGATTTATAGCCAAAACCTCCTTCCATCAGTGAGAGCTTTAAATGGTTGACCAAATACCTATTTTCCACCATAATTTACAAATAAATTCTTCAAAATTTCCACAATGTGAATTCCTGGATTTTTTTTCACATTCTGTCTCTCACAGTTGAAGTGTACCTATGATGAAAATTACAGACCTCTGTCATTATTTTAAGTGGGAGAACTTGCACAATCGGTGGCTGACTAAATACTTTTTTGCCCCACTGTATTTACCAAAAGTTATCTCGCTTGATAAATCAAACATTCAACAACTTCCTTTGTTGACTCCCCTCATCTGAAGAAGTGACTTTTTTTTTGTGGGGGGGGTAATATTTCCTCATTATTTCTCGTCATCCTCTGCTGGAGACCATCCAATTGGGCTTTTTCTCTCCTCGATGACAAAATGAATTGTTTATGGGGGAAAATAACCCCTCATGTTAAAGCTTCAGTCTCAGGCTGTTAACTATGAGGACGCATGCTGAATATCATCTTTTTTATTTGACTCCTGAGTTTTGCTTTTTATGTTTTGTTTCAGAGATCATTCTGTGCATAGCCACACATTGTTATGACATCATTTTGTACGTTTGAGTTTTTGATATTGACTTAAGCTGTGTTTTATTGCTTTATTTTGTATAATATAGAACAGGGGTCACCAACCTTTTTGAAACCAAGAGCTACTTCTTTGGTAATGATTAATGCGAAGGGCTACCGGTTTGATACACACTTAAATAAATTGCCAGAAATAGCCAATTTGCTTAATTTACCTTTAATAAATAAATCTATACATATATATGTATAAAAATGGGTATTTCTGTCCGTCATTCCGTCGTGCATTTTTTTTCCTTTTACGGAAGGTTTTTTGTAGAAAATAAATGATGAAAAAAACACTTAATTGAACGGTTTAAAAGAGCAAAAACAGGAAAAAAATGAAAATTTAATTTTGAAACATAGTTTATGTTTAATTTTGACTCTTTAAAATTCAAATTTCAACCGAAAAAAAGAAAAGAAAAAGTTGCTCATTCGAATCTTTTTGAAAAAAATTAAAAAAATATTTATGGAACATCATTTGTAATTTTTCCTGATTAAGATTAATTCTCGAATTTTGATGACATGTTTTAAATAGGTAAAATCCAATCTGCATTTTTTTTAGAATATATAACAAATTGGACCGAGCTATATTTCTAACAAAGACAAATTATTATTTCTTCTAGATTTTCCAGAACAAAAAAATGTAAAGAAATTCAAAAGACTTTGAAATAAGATTTAAATTTGATTCTACAGATTTTCTAGATTTGCCAGAATAATTTTTTGGAATTTTAATCATAATAAGTTTGAAGAAATATTTCACAAATATTCTTCTTCGAAAAAACACAAACTAAAATGAAGAATTAAATTAAAATGTATGTATTATTCTTTACAATAAAAAAAATTACTTGGACATTGATTTAAATTGTCAGGGAAGAAGAGGAAGGAATTTAAAAGGTAAAACGGTATATGTGTTTAAAAGTCCTAAAATCATTTTTAAGGTTGTATTTTTCTCTAAAATTGTCTTTCCGGAAGTTATAAGAAGCAAAGTAAAAAAATAAATGAATTTATTTAAACCAGTAAAGACTATGTTTTTAAAATATTTTCTTGGATTTTCAAATTCTATTTGAGTTTTGTCTCTCTTAGAATTAAAAATGTCGAGCTAAGCGAGACCAGCTTGCTAGTAAATAAATACAATTTTAAAAATAAAGGCAGCTCACTGGTAAGTGCTGCTATTTGAGCTATTTTTAGAACAGGCCAGCGGGCGGGCGACTCATCTGGTCCTTACGGGCTACCTGGTGCCCGCGGGCACCGCGTTGGTGACCCCTGATGTAGAAAGTATTGACATGTTCAATGGTGTTCATAGAGCAGTGGTTCTTAACCTTGTTGGAGGTACTGAACCCCACCAGTTTCATATGCGCATCCACCGAACCATTCTTTAGTGTAAAATAAAATGTTTTTCAAATTCAAGACAAAGTTTTATGACCTTTTACTGGTGCACAACCGTGCATGAACATCACCTGGTTCAAAGAACAAAACCAACACAGTGCATGAAATCGTAACAAATTACAGACCTGCAAATCAGTTTGGGTTCTGCTGTTGCCGTATCCCTAATATGCCGATAGGGAGAAGTGTTTATGTACACGATGAGTCGGGTGTGGCTTGAGTGGAGGCTCCACCGAACCCCTGAGGCCGACTCACCGAACCCCTAGGGTTCGATCGAACCCTGGTTAAGAATCACTGTCATAGAGTATTATTAAACTAACAAACACATGTGTGTTTCCTAACCATTGTTGAGGCGCGAGGGCCGCCAAAAAATATGTTTCTCAGCTGTGGTCTGTATGTGCTGGAGCGGTACTCAGTTGTAATGCACTTTTCCACCACTTGTGGCAGAAATGACAATCTCAAACAAACAGAAGAAGTCTTAAGCTAAAGTCATTTAAAAATTGTCTTAAGGGCAAAAATTGTGACTAAAGTGGTGAAGCTGTATTTAACATTTGCACTATTTTTTTATTGACAGTTTAGTTAAGAAATATATACATTATTAATTTAGTCAATTCATTTTAGCACAACATAGCGCCCCCCGCGACCCCGAAAGGGAATAAGCGGTAGGAAATGGATGGATGGATGGATAACTGTATGTAAATGTATTTTGTCAGTTATTTATGTGTTCTAGTATATTTAGTCAGTATTTATTTTTCTAGCCTGACCGAAGCCTAAGGTTTATGTGTTAAATAAATAATGTTAGTGACAATATCATCAACTCAAGATTGTAAACTGTAAGCAGGTTAGATATAAATGAATATGATTAAAATAAAATTAAAATCAGCTGAAGATCTCCTGAAATAGACTAATAATTAGGGCTGTTGCGATTCCGATTCCTTCTTCTATGAGTGGGTTCTGCCGATACCACTACCGATCACATATATCGTAAAATCTGTACATTATTCACTTTATGTATGGTGAATTCTATGGTCTGTTTATCAGAAACAGCTAAGTAATTTATTTGTTCTCAATGGACACAACTAAACAAAAGCAAAATCTATTCAATTAACTACAAAACCCAAAACCAGTGAAGTTGGCACGTTGTGTAAATCGTAAATAAAAACCGAATACAACAATTTGCAAATCCTTTTTTTAATACATAAATCACCCACTTGAATATTCCCTCTTCCTTTCTCTGACTCTCTTGTCGTCATTTGGGATGTCTGTTGTGATTTCCCTTCCTGGTTCCAGGACCCACCCTATCTTGCCTCTGATTGGCCTGTCCCTAATGTTTTGCCCTAATCTCAACCAATCGTGATTCATCATAGTAAACAACCAACCAATCATAGATGTTCTTTTACGTGCAAGCACGTCTTGGAAGGAGGCAGGGGAGGGGTTTATAGCCCATGGAGTTTTGCGAGGGAGTGGAAAGCGGGGGAGAACAAGGAACACAACAAATATGCGGTGTTCAGTCATTTTAACGTGAAATAAGTTATTTCGATATTACGATATTTTTTTAATTCATATCTTGTTTAAAAATATATCGATGTATCTTTCAAACTCGATGTATCGCCCAGCCTCGGGGCATTGATCATGTAGTTTTTCACGAAAATCGTCCGATGCTGACCAGCAGCCGATCGATCGGCACATCCCTACTATTAGTGTTGTTTACAGGACTGCAATCCAATCAAGGATGCATCCTCCACTAATTTTTATTAAAATATTTGCCGCTAGATACAATTTGTTTCCAGACATGGCACGTTGGATGTACAGTATCGGAGTGCACCAATCTAGTTTGCATTGCTCCGTATTTCTTCAAGCTTCAGAGTATTCTCTCCTCCACAGCGAACCTCCTCCCCTCAATGAAATCCCCCAGGGTCTGTGAATGCGGAAAATAAGTCTCATTATTGCAACAATACTCTTTCCCTTCACTTCTCAAATTCCTTTTTTTTCAAATCCCCCTGTATCTTTCACCCTCACTTTCGGAGCGATAGCAAGCTCTTTTTTGGAGATTTTCTGCGACACGTAAGCGTTGAAGCGTTTCTCCTCTGGGCCAGGCGGCGCGATGCTTAATGCTGCTGTCAGAGCATACAAAATGCACACCAGCCTACGAGCCGGTTCTAAATGCATTGCTTTAAATGCTTGATGGGGGCGATGCTATGCACAATCTAACATGCATGTTGCTTGGGAAGTGCCTGCATGTTTTAAGCAACGTACATAATAAATGAGTGAAGATTGTTGATCTACTTGTGCAGTAGGAAGCTCAATTCTTTGGCCTGTCATCATTGTATTACCATATTAACTCTGCATGATAGCTTTGTCTTGGATGACTTTGGGTCCTCATTAACTGGTTTCATGCATTTGAGTTTGAAATTTTAGACTGTTAAGTTCAGGGGCTGGGCACCAAATTCTAGGCCCTCATACACAAGACTCCTGAAGG
Source organism: Nerophis ophidion (assembly GCF_033978795.1). Taxonomy (NCBI): domain Eukaryota; kingdom Metazoa; phylum Chordata; class Actinopteri; order Syngnathiformes; family Syngnathidae; genus Nerophis; species Nerophis ophidion. Next base: position 15,731,971 of record NC_084619.1, read on the forward strand.
ACCCCTCCTTTCACCCTAAACCAAATTTTGCCGCCTCATGCTCGCACACTTGGTGTGTTTACATTTACTAAAAAGACTAATCATTGCATGAATTTGCTAGAAACCAGTTTTTTAAAACACATGCATGTATAAATTATGTATTTATGAATGTATGTATATATACAGCATGTGTATATGTAAATATGTATATATGCATGTTTGTATATACATATTTAAATATGTAAATATACACGTCTGTATATATGTGTGTGCGTATGTACGTGTGTGTGTGTGTGTATATATATACATATATACGTGTGTGTGTACGTGTGTACAGTATATATACACGTAAGTATATATATATATATATATATATATACACGTGTATATATGCATATGTAATTATGTATATATACAAGTATATATGTGTGTGTTTGTATGTGTGGGCGTACGCGGTGTATATATACACGTAGATACATATATATATATATATATATATATATATATATATATATATACACGTGTATATATACATATGTATATATACATGTGTATATATGTGTGTGCGTATGTGTGTATATATATATATATATATATATATATATATATATATGTGTGCGTGTGTGTGTGAACGCGCGTGTATATACACATAGGTATATGTGCATATATATTTATATTTTTATATACAGTATATATATATTTATACATATGTATAGTGTGTGTGTATATATATATGTATATGTACATATATAATTTTTCTTTTTTATTGAGGGTGTCCTGCGAGGGAAGGGCATTTGCCCATCCCTCTGCGTTGAGCCAACCAGATTAGCCACTATATTCCAGAGATGACGGTCTTGTGCCAGCTGTTCTGCATCCTCCAAAGCAACTCCCTGTAGTTGGAGGTCGCCTGCAACAACGTCGATCCATTGGGTGCCAGGTTTTCCTCGAGGTCTTTTCCAGCCTGCAGCCCTCCGGTCAAACTGGAGAGTTGTTGAACCGGCGGATGTGACGTTGCGCAACCAGACAGGAAGTTCTGGGCTGGACAGTGCGGGCTCTAAGCACTTTGTTGAAAACCTGGAAGGGCCACCTGATGTTCTTGATGGTTCGAAGAGTCGTGCTATCAAAGCCATCGATTCTTTCCGCCCGAGACTTGTTTAAGGCATAAAGCAGAATGGAGAGTACTGCAGAGTTGTAAATTCTGAGCTTCTTCTTGCTTGAGATTGTCTGGTGCTGCCAGAGTGTTTTCCAGAGAGATCGCAGAGCTGATGCAGCTAGGGCTGTTCTGTGGATGATCTCTTGTTTTAGGTCTGTGTTGTCTGTCACTATGGACCGTAAATACACAAAGTTCTTAACAGGCTTTACAATGTCCTTACCAAGTCGCAGGGGAGATGGATCTGGTCCATCATCAACATACATGAATTTGGTTTTCGTCCAACTCAATAGTAGGTCAAGCCGCCGCTAGGATGGTGAGATCAGCTGGGTTGGTATTGTGCTGCAGAGGGAGGCTGAAGTGCTCTTTACAGCGTTCGAGGCAGTTTGCTTCAGTTGTTATGAGGTTTCCACCACACTTTTTCATCAGGGCTGTCTTGATGCCAAGCTCTGCTCCTCAGTTGGTAACAAACGATTTCTAGCGTCGGGAGATGAGGATGTGGTCATGCACTTTCATGGTTCTGCCATCTGGGCTGTACCATGTCCAAAAATGGATGAGTCTCCGAAGAAACCGGGTATCAACAACACATAGGTTGTTTTGTTGGCAGAAAAGAAGAAGGCAGTTACCGTTGTCGTTTGTGGACCTGTCAACAAAAGTTATGCCAGGAAGTGAGCCTGTGGCCCGATCATTGCTTGTTAGCTTGATGTTGACATCGGTGAAGATGATGGTGATGTTGTGTGATGACACTTAGAGTTGGTCAGAAAAGGTATCCTTCACTTCCTCATCAGCGACATTGATGGGGGCATAAACAACAATTACTTTCATCTTGCCGTGTTTACGGAGAAAGCGGACCAATAATCTGTCGCTCAGGTGTTTGCAGCTGATGAGGGATTTACATAGGATGGCCTTTGGAATGGCAAGTGCCACACCATATTGGGTTGTTGGGCCCCCCGCAGGATAGTAGGTTGGTGGGGCTGCCACCTCACAGTGTACCGACACGTTGGGGTCATTGTTTGTCTCTGACCTACCCTGGAGACCATCCAGCCAAGGATGACCCTACCAGGAGCAAGGTCCAGACGGTATCACGCTACAGGATCGTTGGAAAGTGCAAACCCCGTCGACAGATATTCTCCCGAAATGTGTCTGTCATTCTTGTTTGGTGTGTTTTCACAGTGTGGCGCAGATTTGTAACAGTGTCAAAGTTGTTTATACAGCCACCCTCAGTGTGACCTGTATGGCTGTTGACCAAGTATGCATTGCATTCTCTCGTGTGTGTGTGTGTGTGTGTGTGTGTGTGTGTGTGTGTGTGTGTGTGTGTAAGCCTCATATATCATGTGACTGTGCCGGCATGCTGTTAGTATGAAGGAAAAGCGGACGTGACAACAGGTTATAGAGGACGCTAAAGGCAGTGCCTTTAAGGCACGCCCCCAATATTGTTGTCCGGGTGGAAATCGGGAGAAATTCGGGAGAATGGGGTACTGAAATTTGGTAGTCTCCCTGGAAAATCGGGAGGGTTGGAAAGTATGATCCCAACTGTTTCACGATCTGAGAACATTTCCCACAGCACTGTAATCTTAATGTGGCAGGAAAGGAGTAACGAGTGACGTGATTGAGGAATTTGCAGAATTGAATGTGACGCATTTGTAAAAAGTAAGTGAAAAAACCATGAAAAGGGCGTTTAGAACTGCAAAAAAAATGTTTTTGTTCTTTTTGTCGTTTTTTTAATGTTAAGACGGAGCAGCTTGTGAGAGCATTTAGATGGGGAAGGGGCTGGCAGCAGTACCCATGGCTCGTTGGGAAAAGCGATGTGTGCTTTCCAATGCTCAATTTGCCGCTAATCACTTTACGCTGCGAGCAGGCCCATAATAAACTTCGTAGTTGAGTGTAATTGCAGCCTGCGCAACCTGGGTGGTTAGTAGTTAAATACATATTGGCAATCCGTAAAACCGTTAGAAAGAACATTAACTACAATAATACACATTGGGCAACACAAAGAGCAACTTCCTGTAAGCAAGTTGAAGTTAAGATAGTTAGTCATATGGTTAAAACGTGATCCTGTAGTTAAACTTCACGCGACTCAGCCTAGCCATGGCTCCTCAGGTAAATTGAGTTTGGGCTTCCTGATCGAGAGGGCTCTAATTACCATATTTTTCGGACCATAGGGCGCACCAGATTATAGAGCGCACTGCCGATGAGCGGGTTGAGTCTGGTCTATTTTCATACAAAAGGCGCACCGCATTAAAAGGGTCTTTTTTTTTTTTTTCCCTAAATGGAAAACACTTCCTTGTGGTCTACATAACATGTAATGCTGGTTCTTTGGTCAAAATGTTGCATAGATTATGTCTTACAAATTATCTTCAAAACAGTTTCTGACGGTCGCTTCAGGATGCACCGTTTTATATACGTGGCTCACCTTCGACAGCGTATTTTCTCCATCATTTTTGTTGTAACAGTGTAGCATGCAATGATGGGTGTGAAATAATTGTCAAAAGATGGAGCTAATTGTTTTAATGACATTCAGACTTTACTTAAGTCAATAACAGAGCAGCATCGCCTCAGCCTTGACTCACTAGTCCAACAAAAAATGCCGGAAATGTGTCCTGTGAAAAATCGTTTGACTCGACAGAACTCTCAATAACTAAAGTTCCTTGGGTGAATAATTTCAACTCACTACACCGGTATGTTTTAGCACTTTCATGGCAAGTTTACTGACAGATATAAGTAAGAATGTTAAACTACTTCACTGTATGTTAGAAACAGCAACAGCAGAGGATGAATTTCCCATAACAAGAAAATTTAGAAAACGAAAAAGCTTATTGACGACTGTGTCTGCACCGACTACAACAACGAAGCGTGCAAATTTTCAGGACTTATACAGATCAAATACAAATCAGCAGGTACCGGAAGGTAAGAAAATTTGCTTTTGAATCCATCCATCCATCCATCCATCCATTTCTACCGCTTAGTCCCTTTTGGGGTCACGGGGGGCGCTGGCGCCTATCTCAGCTACAATCGGGCGGAAGGCGGTGTACAACCTGGACAATAATATTGCGAAACAAAACGCCAGGTAATATGTCTTACTTTATACACACACCATCATAACACTGGTATTTTGAAGCACAGTACAATCCACCAAGCGGAGGAGCTTCATTGCTTACCAAAGTCATACTAAAACATTTTGATAAGATTTTTGAGCGCCCTGTGTAGTATATTTTCAACAATTTGGTGGTGTTTACTTGAGTCATATTGCAGTCTACACGTATCTCTTATGTGTGACTGCCATCTACTGGTCACCCTTATCATTTCACAATGAACCAAATAAAATAGCTTCGAGGTCGGTAAGCACAACCAAAATTATTCCGTACAATAGGCACACTGGTTTATAAGGTGCACTGTCGAGTTTTGAGAAAATGAAAGGATTTTACGTGCGCCTTATAGTCCGAAAAGTACGCCAGTCGCTTAAATATAACAACAATGTTGCTAACTGCGCAACAATTCACCCTTTTTTCTCTGCCTTCTCATTCTCTGGCAGACCATGCATTTATGAGTGAGGAAATGTATGGGAAAGACTTACTTGTTGGCATCACTTAGTAAGAGTTTCACTCGTTTCACTGCTTTTTTTTTATTCCATTTTAATATTTTCTCGTTTTTCTTCAGGAGCTGCACACAAACCATTTAAAAATCCCAAAATAACGGCACAACAAAACTTCTACTCAGCTGGGTAATATTATATTATTATGATATCATATGGTATACAACATGTTGTCCAAAGTGATCTCCTCGGAGATCAAACCAGATGTTGCTGTGTGGAATTGTGACAGTGTCGAGTGATCGTTCTGTTGCATCTTGAAAGCTCGCGTCGCCGGCGTCGACTCGTGCACAGATGGCTCCTCTGATGGTTTCCGCTTTTTGACGTGGACGTCTGTACGCGTTTTATTATTCAAGGTGTGGGACCGACGCCGAGAACAAAGTAGCCTGTTTGTATGTCGACTTGCAAAGCTGCTTGGCTCCAAATAATCACAGAGCTGGTGTTTGCTTGACATTGCTGTCACACGGCTGTTATTTATAGCATCGGGAAGCTAATGCACAGAATTCCCTGGATGGCTTTGAAGGTGTCAGAAGTGTATCGCCACCTTGAATCACCTTGTCGTTGCCGTTGTGCTAACATCACTAACTGTGTACCTTTCTCATGAGCACATGACACTGCACGGTCAGCATTTTAGTACTCAATACAATCAGTCTGTTTTTTTGTTTTTTTTCACCCCCCCTCACAGGATACAGGGGGCAAAAAGGAGAACGAGGTCAGCTTGGTCTTGGCCTGCTGGGAGATCCAGGACCTATGGGACCACCAGGTAAGACCAACAACACTACATAAGGGGTGCTCTCAACTAAATGTTAAAGGGGAAAATTATCACAATTTTCTGAAGGGTTAAAACCAATAAAAATCAGATCCCAGTGGCTTATTTTATTTTTGAAGTTTTTCTCAAAATTTTACCCGTCACGCAATATCCCGAAAAACTGCTTCAAAGTGCCTGATTTACACCATCACTATATCCACCCGTCTATTGTCCTGTGACGTCACTGCGTGAAGCCACCAGAAACAAATATGGCGGATAGCACAGAAGAGTATAGCATAGTAGCTCGAATTCAGACTCGGATTTCAGCGCCGTAAGCGATTCAACAGATTATGCATGTATTGAAACAAATGGTTGGAGTATGGAGGCAGGTACCGAAAACGAAATCAAAGAAGAAACAGAAGTTTTTGAGCCATATCACGACAGACAGCGGCACGGGAGGAAGCGCGGACGAATTCGGCGATTGCCTTCTAACCAACGATTGGTATGTGTTTGTTTGGCATTAAATGTGGGTGGAGGGAAAGGCTGGATGCAAATATAGCTACAAATGAGGCATATTGATGCAATATGTACATACAGCTAGCCAAAATAGCATGTTAGCATTGATTAGCTTGCAGTCATGCCGTAACCAAATATGTCTGATTAGCATACTCCACATAAGTCAATAACATCAACAAAACTCACCTTTGTGATTTCTTTGACTTTATCCTTGGAAATGCATCTGCTTTGAGTGTCGCAGGATATCCACACATTCTTGCCATCTCTGTCGTAGCATAGCTGTCGTCGGTACAGTCAGTGTGCAGAACAAACGAGGGACTTTCGCATCTTTTGACCACTGTTGCAACTTGAATCCGTCTGTTCGTGTTGTTACACCCTCCGACAACACACCAACAGGCATGATGTCTCCAAGGTACCGGAAAACAGTCGAAAAAATGGAAAATAACAGAGCTGATTTGACTTGGTGTGTGTAATGTGTTTGAGAAAATGGCGGGTCGCTTCATGTTGTGACGTGACGGGTGAAAGGTCATTGCTCCGACAGGCGAACAATTGAAAGGCGTTAAAATCACCAAATTCACCCTTTCAGAGTTCGGAAATCGGTTAAAAAAAACATATGGTGTTTTTTCTCCAACATCAAGGTATATATTGACGCTTACATAGGTCTGGTAATAATGTTCCCCTTTAAAGGTCTTCCCTTCAGGAGCATTCCTTCACTGGTTTCAATTCCCATCAGTGTCCCGTTACTTTTGTCCACATCAACTCTTCAGACTTCGACTTTGTCCTCCATTTCTTAATCAATTGCTTTCAGGCGCTGGCCTGAAGCTTAAGTGTGTTGGTGCTGCGTCACCACTTTCATCAACAGTCATGCAGCTCTGATGACTGCAGTGAACGCCTCTCACTTCGCACACAAAAATCTGATTAATCACACTTTTAGTTTGTTTTTCACTACAATTATTTGCTCAAGACTTCCTAACAGTTTAATCTTAAATCCCATCATGGTTTATTATGAAGTGAAACAGCGGGAGTGTCCTCACTAAACTTTGCATTAGCATGATCACTGACCTTATAACAACCTTTTCCGGTAACCATCCGCAGTTAAGGTGAAGGAGGATGGACAGTTAAAATAAATGGTGGGATTATTCTGCGTATATATACATGATTCATGCGACAAAGGTGTGTTTAATCTAGTGTTGTCCTGTTACCAATATTTTGGTAACATTATTTCGATACTTTTCGGTACTTTTCTAAATAAACGGGACTACAAAAAATTGCATTATTGGCTTTATTTTACTAAAAAATCTCAAGGTACATTAAACATATGTTTTTATTGCAAATTTGTCCTTAAATAAAATAGTGAACATCCAAGAAAACTTGTCTTTTAGTAGTAAGTAAACAAACAAAGGCTCCTAATTAGTCTGCTGTCATATGCAGTAACATATTGTGTTCATTTATCATTCTATTTTGTCGACATTATTAAGAACAAGTGGTAAAAAATGAATCATTAATCCACTTGTTCATTTACTGTTGTCACGTCTATGGGATCATGTTTTGTTTTGGTCATGTTCGGTTTGTTTTTTTGGACAATCAGTTCCTGTTCCTGCACTTCCTTGTTTGTCTTATTACCATAGCAACTCATTAGTTTTCACCTTGTCCTCATGTCACGCCCCTGTCCTCATGTCTCACACCTGTTTGCACTTATCATAGCTGTTATTTAAACCTGTAGTTGCCAGGTGGTCAGCCTGGCGACTTTACCTCAACTCCCTTCATGCCAAGCCATGCTGTTTAATCATTCTGTCCATGCCACTTAAGTTTTTGGTTTGTTTAGTTTTGTCTTTGTGCTTTGTTTGTTTTCATAGTCTAGTTTTGTACTGCCATTGTGCGCGCCTTTTGTTTGCCTTTTTTGTAGTTTGTTAGTGTATAAATAGATATGTACCTTTATTCACGCCTTGCTCGTGCCAACTTTCCTTTGCATCGGAAGAACAAACAACTTCTTAGTACGGTTCTTGACAAATGTTAATATCTGCTACTTTCTCTTTTAACATGTTCTATCTACACTTCGGTTAAAAACAAATAATAATTTATTCTTCTGTTGTTTGGAGGCTTTACAATAATTTTGGATGATACCACAAATTTGGGTATCAATCCGATACCAAGTAGTTACAGGACCATACATTGGTCATATTTAAAGTCCTCATGTGTCCAGGGACATATTTCCTGACTTTATAAACATATATATATTTTTTTTTTTAACGAAAGAAGATATTGTGTAGTGGTACAGTAGTATCGACAAGGTACGCTCCTGTACTTTGGTATCATTACAGTGGATGTTATGTGTAGATCCACCAATTGCGTTTTTTACATTTTGACGGCAGTGAGCTACGGTGTGTAGTGAAGCATGTTTAGCTATTCCTCGTCCTGCAGGGATGATACTTGGAAGAAACTACCTTTATTTGTCGCCATGAAGACGAGGATTAGTGATTTAGAAGTAGCTAAAACACTGCCGACTGCGGCTGAACTTTAGCCGCTAGCTCGCTAGCCATGTCTTTGTCAGGCTTGCCACTGACAGTTTGTTAGTGTTTTAGTTTTTCCTCTGTGTGTTTAGTATTTCCTGTCCTTAGTTCCTGTCAGCCCTCTTATTTTGTTTCAGCTTCCTGTTTGTCTCCCTAAGTGCTTTGTTTCCCCTTAGCTGCGGCTGATTGGCACCTGGCCACACCTGGCCTCAATCAGCCCGCTCCTATTTGTACCTGCTTTGTCTTCCAGTCAGTGCTGGATTATTGTCATGCCGATGTTGCTCTTGTCGTTGCTACCTGTCATGTCGTATCTTGTCTTGTCTATGCAGCGTTGCGGTAAGCTATGTTTGATTGCGGTTTTTAGCTTACTGCCTTTTGTTCCCTGCTTCCAAGTTTGTTTTTATATTACATGTACGACTTCTTTTTCCTTCTCTATTCTTGCTAGCTTCCATGCTAAGTTCCTTTTTGTTTTTTAGCTCCCATGCTAAAGACCCTTTTGTTCTTTGTTAGTACCCTTTTGTTTGTTCTTATTCTATATTTTAATTAAATCATGTTTTCTCACTCCATGACTGCCTCCATCCCTGCATCTTGGGGTTCGACACCAACTAACTCTGACAGTGTTAAAGCACCTCTTCCTGAGGGCGTTTCCGTGTTATAACTTCACTTTTGTGTTTAGGTTTTAGGCCAAAATGAGTCCGTTCTCTCTTTTCTGTCTACACACTGTGTCTGCTTGTAAGTACTCCGTGATTGTGCACTGCCGAAAATGCTCCTCTCCTTGTAAACCAGTAATGACACGACGTGACGACGTCCCGGGTCGGTGGAGTGGATTGGTACCTTTCAGAGGCGGTATAGTACCGAATATGATTAATTGATATCCCAGTACTATACTAATACTGGTATACCGTACAATCCGATTTAAATCACTTTTTTTTTTGTCAGTCCTAGATTTAAGACAACTTTAAAAGTCGGTTAGAGCCAAAGAAGCTTCCGAATGAGAAGCGTTCTCGATGATCTACAGCTAGGCTGCACTATTTACTCGTTCCAAAGTAATAAAAAACAACAAGTTTAATACTAAAACAAAAGTACCCCAGATAACATCTCGACATGCCAGTTTGTCCTCTGCTCCCAAGAAACAAAAAGAAATAGCTTTCCGGGGGCGTGATGGAGCGATGACGAACCGCCAAGGCCTCTTTGATTTTCATCGGCTGGCAGCAGGAGTTATCACTGAACTTAAAGCCGTTCATCTCATCCGCTGAGGTGGACAATTTATGTGCAGGCCAAATGCAAGCTTGCTTCCTGCTGCCCCGGGAAAGGACAGCCGGTGAAAGCCAGGCTGTCTGAGGATGCATACAAAGTGAAAACTGTCACTGATTAAATCCATGATCAGCTCAATCCAGCTGGGAGTCGCGTAGACATTAAAGACATTCAAGACATCCATTTTTTCTTTAATAAAAAGAAAAACGAAACTAAAAAATAATACATCAGTAACACTCAGTTCATCAGCACTTCATCACACACTAATCAAGTCCTGTACCCAGAGAAATCATGTGATTGTACCGCCTCCAAACGCCATCATATGTTTCCAAATATACTTCCTTTTTCAATAAACACACAATTAACTTAACAAATATATTTATCTACTCAATAAACAATGGCTCACCAACCTTTTTGAAACCAAGAGCTACTTCTTGGGTATTGATTAATGCAAATGGCTACTAGTTTGATACACACTTATATAAATTGCCAGATTTAGCCCATTTGCTCAATTTACCTTTAACTCTATGTTATTGTTAATAATCTTAATGATTTCTCACAATAAATATATATGGAAACAGATCAATATTAAAAAAACAAAAAAAAATGGGTAGTTCTGTCTTTCATTCCGTCGTACATTTTTTTAATGAAAAAAACAATTGAACGGTTTAAAAGAGGAGAAAACACGAAAAAAATGAAAATAAAATTTTGAAACATAGTTTCAAAATTCAACCGAAAAAAAGAAGGCTAAAACAGGCTAATTCGAATCTTTTTGAAATAATAAAAATGTATGGATATTTTTAGAATTTTGATGAAATGTTTTAAATAGGTTGAAATCCAATCTGCACTTTGTTGGAATATATAACAAATTGGAACAAGCTATATTTCTAAAAAAGACCAATCATTATGTCTTATAGATTTTCCAAAACAAAAATTTTAAAATAAATTCGAAAGACTTTGAAATAAGATTTAAATTTTATTCTAAAGATTTTCTAGATTTGCCAGAATCTTTTTTTTGCATTTTAATCATAATAAGTTTGAAGAAATATTTCACAAATATTCTTCTTCGAAAAAACAGAAACTAAAATGAAGAATTAAATTAAAATGTATTTATTATTCTTTACATTAAAAAAAAAAAATACTTGAACATTGATTTAAATGGTCAGGAAAGAAGAGAAAGGAATTTAAAAGGTAAAAAGGTGTACGTGTTTAAAAATCCTAAAATCATTTTTAAGGTTGTATTTTTTCTCTAAAATTGTCTTTCTGAAAGTTATAAGATGCAAATTTAAAAAGAAATAATGAGTTTATTTAAACAAGTGAAGACCAAGTCTTTAAAATATTTTCTTGGATTTTCAAATTCTATTTGAGTTTTTTCTTTCTTAGAATTAAAAATGTTGAGCAACGCGAGACCAGCTTGCTAGTAAATAAATAAAATGTAAAAAATAGAGGCATATCACTGGTAAGTGCTGCTATTTGAGCTATTTTTAGAACAGGCCTTACGGGCGACCTGGTGCCCGCGGGCACCGCGTTGGTGACCCCTGATATAAACACTTAAAAAGCGACCTCCTTTAACTCAATAAACACCCACTAAAGTTACCAAATATGATTATTTCCCCAATGAATGCGACCTCAAGTTGTCACGCCCATGTAATCATGTTTCGTTTTTGTCATATTTGGTTATTATTGTTTCTCGCTTTTGCACTTCCTTGTTTCTCTCATTTCCATAGCAACTCATTGATTTTCACCCTGCCCTCTTGTCATGCCCCTGACCTCAGTTCTCACACCTGCTGGTAATTATCACTCCTATTATTTAAGCCACAGTTGCCAAGTGTTCAGCCTGGAAACTTCCCATATACCTCAACTGTCTTCATGCCATGCCTTTGCTGTCCATTCATTCTGTCCATGCCAATTTTATGCCTATAGTTTGTAGCCTTTATGCTAGTCTTTTATTTTCATTGGTCAAGTTTGTTCTCCGCCCTCGTGCGCGCCTTTTGTTTTGCTTCCTTTGTTTGCCTTTTTGTAGTTTATCAGTGTATGTATAAAAATGTACTCACACTCACGTCTGGCTCGTGCCAAATTCCCTTTGCAATCCACGTCCCAGTCCATGTCTGACATAAATTACCAAATATGATTCGTTATGCAATAAATACAATCTAAAATTACTACCAGGGTTGTAAGGTATACCGGTATTAGTACAGTACCGCGATACTAATCAATCATATTCGGTACGATACTGCCTCTGAAAAGTACTGGTCCACCACCCCCCCACACCCCCTGTCGTCGTCACGTCGTGTCATTGCTGGTTTACGAGCAGAGAATCATGTTCGGCAGCGCAAAATCACAGAGTACTTACAAGCAGACACAGTGTGTAAACAGAAAAGGGAGAACGGACGCATGTTGGCTTAAAAACTAATGATAAAGGTGAAGTTATAACACTGAAACGCCCTCAAGAAGAGGTGCTTTAAGACATGGCTAGCTAGCGAGCGGCTAACTCCCATCCGCAGTCGGTAGTTTTTTAGCTACTTCTAAATCACCGTTATCTATGATAATGTTGCTTGGATGACAACATATGTTGCTCCAAAACCTGTATGTACCTTTCAGCATTAATGGTGCCTTCACAGATGTGTAAGTTAACCATGCCTTGGGCACTAACACACCACCATACCATCACACATGCAGGCTTTTGAACTTTGCGCCGATAACAATCCGGATGGTTCTCTTTCTCTCTGGTCCGGAGGACACGACGTCCACAGTTTCCAAAAACAATTTGAAATGCGGACTCATCAGACCACAGATCACTTTTCCACTTTGCATCAGTCCATCTTGGATGAGCTCGGACCTAGCGAAGCCGGCAGCATTTCTGGGTGTTGTTGATAAATGGCTTTTGCTTTGCATAGTAGAGTTTTAACTTGCACTTACAGATATAGCGAACAAAAATAATAATAATAATAATAATAATGATTATTTTCCTGAAGGAATCAATAAAGTACTATCCATCCATTTATCAACTGTAGTTAATGACAGTGGTTTTCTGAAGTGTTCCTGAGCCCATGTGGTGATATCCTTCACACACTGATGTCGCTTTTTGATGCAGTACCGCCTGAGGGATCCAAGGTCATGGGCATACTGCTTACGTGCAGTGATTTCTCCAGATTCTCTGAACCTTTTGATGATATTACGGACCGTAGATGGTGAAATCCCTGAATTCCTCGCTCATTGAGAAATGATGTTCTTAAACTGTTGGACAATTTGCTCACGCATTTGTTCACAAAGTGGTGACGCTCGCCCCATCCTTGTTTGTGAACGACTGAGCATTTCATGGAAGTTGTTTTTATACCCAATCATGGCACCCACCTGTTCCCAATTAGCCTGTTCACCTCTGGGATGTTCCAGATAAGTCTTTGATGAGAATTCCTCATTTTTTCAGTCTTTTTTGCCACTCGTGCTAGCTTTTTTAAAACATGTTGCAGGCATCAAATTCCAAATGAGCTTATATTTGCAAAAAATAACAACGTTTTCCATTTTGAACATTAAGTATCTTGTCTTTGCAGTCTATTCAATTGAATATAAGTTGAAAAGGATTTGCAAACCATTGTATTCTGTTTTTATTTACGATTTACACAACATGCCAACTTTGCTGGTTTTGGGGTTTGTTGCTACGGTGTAAATAATATTCTAATCCTCTTGGTGTTGCAGGTCAAACCAGAAACGCCATGGCCGTCTGAGCGTGGCCCGTGCACACATTTGCAAAAAGAGTGAGGGTATAACAAGCAGAGCGCTGCAGACAGTTTGTGTGCGAGCAGTTAGGCAGGAGATGGATTGCGGCGGTTGATGAAAAGGCCAAGTTGTGTTTTCGGGCGGGGGGAGGAAAATAACGCGGCGGGATGTGCGATTCCCCTTTGTGTCGGCTGCAGAGAAGGCTGCCTCGCCGGGATGTGATGTGAGCGGTCCGCTCATGAGATGGATGCTGTAATTGAAGGCTTAGAGAGAGCCATGCTAAAGAAAAAAAGGCCGCTTGTGCTCTCTACGCATGTCAGAGAAAAGCTAAAGTGGTGTTTGGATTGCTTCGCCACTGCATGCTGTTGCTTGGTAGCATGGAATACATATCTGCTTCTGTTATGGTGAGGAAATGTCTCTCTTGTCACGACTTGGATACAAATGGATCCAAATAAAAGCAATCAAAGGCGACAGAACCCCAAATACTACACAGCAAGCAGAGGACACATGGTAACATGAATGCCCATCCATCCATCCATTTTATACCGCTTATTCCCTTCAGGGTCGCGGGGGGCGCTGGAGCTTATGTTATCTACAATCGGGCGGAAGGCGGGCTACACCCTGGACAAGTCGCCACTTCATCGCAGGGCCAACACAGATACACAGACAACATTCACACTCACATTCACACACTAGGGCCAATTTAGTGTTGCCAATCTCATGACACAGAAGAAATCCATTTTGTGCATCATAATTGTGTTTGTAAGGCACTTCCTGTTTTGTTAAAGGCCTACTGAAATGAGATGTTCTTATTTAAACGGGGATAGCAGGTCCATTCTATGTGTCATACTTGATTATTTCGCGATAATGCCATATTTTTGCTGAAAGGATTTAGTAGAGAACATCGACAATAAAGTTCGCAACTCTTGGTCGGTAATAAAAAAAACCTGCCTTTACCGGAAGTATGTGCGAGTGACGTCACGAGTTGCAGGGCTCCACACATATTTACTTTGTTTTTAATGGGAGCCACCAGCAGTAAGAGCAATTCGGACAGAGAAAGCGACAAGTTCCCCGTTATTTGAGCGAGGATGAAAGATTTGTGAATTAGGATATTGATAGTGAAGGACTAGAAAAAGAAAAAAAAAAGCGACAGTGTGAGCGTTTCAGATGTAATTAGACACATTTACTACGATAATTCTGGAAGATCTCTTATCTGCTTATTGTTTTAATAGTGATTTAGTGAGATTTTAAAGATTGTAAAGACATACCTCAAGGTCAGATGGCTGCGGTGAACACACAGTGTCTCAGAGAGAAGCCGAGGAGCCAAGCTCTCAGCTGCCTTTTAAACAGCTGCTGCAGGACGACGAATAATCCAATGATTTCTCTTGTAAAATATATTTTTGGGACGGCGTGGCGCAGTGGAAGAGTGGCTGTTCGCCTGGTTCAATCCCCACCTAGTACCAACCTCGTCACGTCCGTTGTGTCCTGAGCAAGACACTTCACCCTTGCTCCTGAAGGGTGCTGGTTAGCGCCTTGCATGGCAGCTCCCTCTATCAGTGTGTGAATGTGTGTGTGAATGGGTAAATGTGGAAGTAGTGTCAAAGCGCTTTGAGTACCTTGAAGGTAGAAAAGCGCTATACAAGTACAACCCATTTATCATTTATTTATTTATATGTCACAATTTCCCCATCCAAAAACATGCTGGTTGACGTGGAGAAAACATGTTCGCTTGACCGCTCCGCTTCACAACAAACAAAGAAACATCGGCTGTGTCTCGGTGCTAAAGGCAGCTGCAATCCACCGCTTTCCACCAACAGCATTGTTCTTTATAGTCTCCATTATTAAATGAACACGTTTCAAAAAATTCAGCAACACAGATGTCCAAAATACTGAGTAATTATGTGGTTAAAGCAGACGACTTTTAGCCACGAGTGGTGCAGCGCTAATATTTCCTGACAGTCCATGACGTCACGCGTACACGTCATCATTCCGCGACGATTTCAACAAGAAACTCGCGGGAAATTTAAAATTGCATTTTGGTAAACTAAACTGGCCGTATTGGCATGTGTTGCAATGTTAATATTTCATCATTGATATATAAACTATCAGACTGCGTGGTCGGTAGTAGTGGGTTTCAGTAGGCCTATAAAGATGACATCCACCAGGGCCGTGACATGTTTTTATTCTGGAATGGGGTCAACACTTCCATCCCAGAACCGTGGCAACAAGGTGAAAAGATAACGGTGGACTGTCGTAGCTCTGCAATGTTGGCGAGTCACTTTCCTGTTTCGTGATGACATGAGGCAGCCGTACAATTTTTGAGGGGAACAAGAATGTGGTTGTAGGCAACCTCTTGATGTAGTTTTTCTGTATACATTTTTATCATTTTTACTAGAGATGTTCAGCACGGTGGTACAGGGGTTGGTGCATGTGCCTCACAATACAAAGGTCTTGAGGAGTCCTGAGTTGAAACAATGTGCTTTTTGACAACGTTTAATCAATGTCAGGTTGTGACGTTGATTTGACCATAGAAATTTGGTCATTTCCCAACCAACAATGAAAAATATGTTGCTTGGATGGTAACATATGTTGCTCCAAAGCCTGTATGTACCTTTCAGCATTAATGGTGCTTTCACAGATGTGTAAGTTACCCATGCCTTGGGCACTAACACACCCCCATACCATCACAGATGCTGGCTTTTCAACTTTGCACCTATAACAGTCCGGATGGTTCTTTTCATCTTTGGTCCGGAGGACACGATGTCTACAGTTTTCGAAAACAATTTGAAATGAGGACTTTTCCACTTTGCATCAGTCCATCTTACAAGGTGTTTGGCCCAGCGAAGCCGGCGGCGTTTCTGGGTGTTGTTGATAAATGACTTCCGCTTTGCATAGTAGAGTTATAACTTGCATTTGTAGTTGTAGAAACAAACTGTAGTTACTGACAGTGTTTTTTTTAAGTGTTCCTGAGCCTATGTGATGATATCCTTTACACACTGATGTCGGTTTTTGATGCAAAACCACCTGAGGGATCGAAGGTCATTGGAATCCGATGTTGTTTTCAGCCTCGCCGCTTATGTGCAGTGATTTTTCCAGATTCTCTGAACCTGATATTACGGACTGTAGATGGTTGAAATCCCTAAATTCCTTGCAATAGCTCATTGAGAAATGTTGTTCTTAAACTTTTCGACAATTTGCTCAGGCATTTGTTCACAAAGTGGTGACCCTCGCCCCATCCTTTTTTTTTTGAATGACTGAGCATTTTATGGAAGCCGCTTTTATACCCAATCCTGGCGCCCACTAAAAAATGTTTTCAAATCAATACGACAAATGATCATCTGATTTACAACAAGGCCAGTACATTTTAAATCCATTAAGATAAGCTTTATAAAAATGTATTATTATGTTTACTTTAGTTACTTAAACGTTTTTAGTTCTATAATCTAATGTCAAAGTATTGGAGGAGATCTGAGGTCAAAAATATTAATCGGGACAAATGTCAGCTCAGCTGTTGGTCTGAAACTCGTGCATGTTGCATTTTGTGCTACTTTGTCGTACTTTTGTTTCCAATTCTCATTAAACCTGTTGATGCTGACTGAGCATTAACAGGTATATAACATTGTCTACTGTGTTGTGCAACACACTTGTTAATAAATGACTACGGGAACAAAGAGACAGACAGGTAGATTTTATTTTCTACTTTCTCATGCACTCCATATTATCATTGTAGTAAAAAAAAAGTTTCATCTTGACACCCCAGTTATATAAGCGCGTACACACCAAACAGAAAGACACTTTATTAAAGGCCTACTGAAACCCACTACTACCGACCATGCAGTCTGATAGTTTATATATCAATGATGAAATATTAACATTGCAACACATGCCAATACGGCCTTTTTAGTTTACTAAATTACAATTTGAAATTTCCTGCAGAGTTTCCTGTTGAAAATGTCGCGGAATGATGACGCGTGTTTGTGACGTTATTGTTTGGAGGGGACACATGTTAGCCCAGCACCACTTACGGGTAAAAGTCGTCTCTTTTCATCGCGCAATTACAGAGTATTTTGGACATCTATGTTGCTGAATCTTTTGCAATTTGTTCAATTGATAATGGAGAAGTCAAAGTAGAAAGATGGAGGTGGGAAGCTTTTTAGCCTTTAGCCACACAAACACACGGTGTTTCCTTGTTTAAAATTCCCGGAGGTGAAACTTTATTATGGATCAGAGCGGTCAAGCGAACATGGTTCCCGACTACATGTCAACCGGCAGTTTTTGGTGAGAAAATTGTGGTAATAAGTCGCCTCTTACTAGCTTATTAGCTTCTGTCCTGCTGCAGCTTCGTGACTTCCCTCAGAGACTGGCGTCAACACACCCGTGGCCACACCCCTCCGACTATCAGGTACTATTTAACTCACTAAAACACTAGCAACACAGAAGAAGGATAAGGAATTTCCCAGAATTATCCTAGCAAATGTGTCTAAAAACATCTGAATTGCTCCCAAAGCAATCGCCTTTTTTTTTTTCCCTAGTCCTTCACTCTAAATTTCCTCATCCACAAATCTTTCATCCTCGCTCAAATTAATGGGGAAATTGTCGCTTTCTCAGTCCGAATAGCTCTTGCTGCTGGAGGCTCACATTATAAACAATGTGAGGATGTGAGGAGCCCTACAACCCGTGACGTCACGCGCACATCGTCTGCTACTTCCGGTAAAGGCAAGGCTTTTTTATTAGCGACCAAAAGTTGGCGAACTTTATCGTCGATGTTCTCTACTAAATCCTTTCAGCAAAAACATGGCAATATCGTGAAATGATCATGTAAGACACATAAAATGGACCTGCTATCCCCGTTTAAATAAGAAAATCTCATTTCAGTAGGCCTTTAATGAAAAAAAAAATGACACGCAATGATAGCAAAGTCATTTTTTCTTTTTTTTTTTTTAACCAAGGCCCTCCTGGGACAGCTTCTCAGGGTCCTCCCGGCTCCCCGGGGCCAAGAGGACCCGCAGGGACGTGTGACCCCGGCGATTGTGCACCCTTCGAGCCCGGCTCCAGCTTCGGCCATCTCGCCCCCAGCTCCCTCCTCCAGCCAGGCGCAGTGCGCGGCAGGAAAGGCAGGACGCCATGATGGATGCAGTAGGGGTCCTCTTGTGTGTGAGTGTGTGTGTGACATTGCTAACAGGCTTCATTTGACTGCAACAGAAACATTTGTTCTTGTTTTTGCAAAGCTGTACTTTTAAGTTATCGGTTGTTTTTACTCCCCTCCTTCCGGCTGTGATGTAATGCATTCCTTGTCATCTCTCATTGCGTCTCTGAAGGCCGTGAAATGACTTTGTTTAGACATTTTCAGCCGCGTCTCAACAACATGATCTTAATTATTTTTTTGCCTCCTTAATTGGCACGCTTATGCACCCCTTCTGTTCTTCTTCAGATAAGCCGTACAAGGGACTGTACGTGTGTCTCTGTGCCTGTGAGATGAGCTGCGTGTTTGTTTCATGTGGCGATGCGAGAGGATTAGAAGCCCGTTTTAACTCTCTTGACTTTGCATGGTGGTCTTCATGTTGAGGACCTCCTTATCAACCTCCTGCAGAGCATGCGGGTGACCTCATGCATTCACATAATAGTCTGATGTAGAAGACGGCAAACATCGACAAAAATCCCCTCCAAAAAAATCCAGCGCCTTATGAACTGTATAACCAAAGTGCAGCAGCAACTGTGTCTGATAGAGAATTATTTATTTTCAATGTATTCAAAAGAAGTGTTTTTTTTTTCTTAGCTTGTGGATTAAGCTATTTCTGGATGAGTGGTGGGGAGCTTATTTAAAATGCATCGTGCATGATAATCATTTTCAAAATGAAACTCAAACGTTCTCCCATTAATTACGTTTGCCAATGCAGCAACAGTACGAGAACCACTGATTGTTGTACATGACGAGAATGTACTTGACAAGTTTGATTGTTCATAGAGGCCTCACTTATATGAAGGAGTATAGGGGATGCACTAAAAAGACACAATTCCAATTAAAAAAAGTCATGTTTTTTTCAAGAAAAAAGATTATTTTTAACGGAAGATATCCATCCGTCCATCCATCTTCTTCCCCTTATCCGAGGTCGGGTCGCGGGGGCAGCAGCCTAAGCAGGGAAGCCCAGACTTTCCTCTCCCCAGCCACTTCGTCCACCTCTTCCAGCCGGGAGACAGTCTTCCCAACGTGTCCTGGGTTTTCCCCATGGCCTCCTACTGGTTGGACGTGCCCTAAACACCTCCCCAGGGAGGCGTTCGGGTGGCATCCTGACCAGATGCCCAAAGCACCTCATCTGGTTCCTCTCGATGTGGAGGAGCAGCGGATTTACTTTGAGCTCCTCCCGGATAGCAGAGCTTCTCACCCTATCTCTAACGGAGAGCCCCGCCACCCGGCAGAGGAAACTCATTTCGGCCGCTTGTACCCGTGATCTTGTCATTTCGGTCATGACCCAAAGCTCATTACCATAGGTGAGGATGGGAACGTAGATCGACCGGTAAATTGAGAGCTTTGCCTTCCGGCTCAGCTCCTTCTTCACTACAACAGATCGATCTAAGAAGAAGGAAGATGTCCAGATTTTAAATTACATAGGTATTAGACCAGAGCAGACCTGGGCAAATTAAGGCCCTTTCTAATATTTTTTTTCTCAATATTTGACTTTGTTCTCAGAAAGTTACGATTCAAAATATTCTCGATATAATATCACTCAAATCATGTAAATGTATACTACTTCTTTACTTGTAATCACTTATGTGTTTCCCCGAAAATGTTTTACTTAGCATAGTTCCCATTAGAATACGATATCAAAGTATTATTTTTACATGACTCTTGGAAAAAGTATGACTTTTTAATGACTTTATAGTTTTATGAAATGACAACTTTGTAACATTAGGCCTCTTTTCTCATAATACTTGTTTTTTTGGTCAAATGGAAATGTTCTTGTTTTATAGTCTGACTTTATTCTAATTGAAAAACAAATCGTGCTAAATGATCTCTTTTTTCTCATTAATTCATAATGAAATGTTGCTAATGTTTCACTTTATCTTGTTACATGTTCACTTTATTTTGGTATAGCTTTATTTTGGGGCGGTATAACTCGGTTGGTATCGGGGCTGTACCAGCCACTTGAGGGTTGCAGGTTCGATCTCCGCTTCCGCCATCCTAGTCACTGCCGTTGTGTCCTTGGGCAAGACACTTTACCCACCTGCTCCCAGTGCCACCCACACTGGTTTAAATGTAACTTAGATATTGGGTTTCACTATGTAAAGCGCTTTGAGTCACTAGAGAAAAAGCATTATATAAATATAATTCACTTCACTAATATTCAAATGTTTAGGCCATAAGACGATTTATGCTTTTTTTGTTAAAGGGGAACATTATCACAATTTCAGAAGGGTTAAAAACAATAAAAATAGGATTTCAGTGGCTTATTTTATTTTTCGAAGTATTTTTCAAAATTTTACCCATCATGGAATATCCCGAAAAAAGGCTTCAAAGTGCCTGATTTTCGCTATCTGTAAATCCACACGTCCATTTTCCTGTGACGTCACATAGTGACGCCAATACAAACAAACATCCATCCATCCATCCATTTTCTACCGCTTATTCCCTTTTTTGGGGCGCTGGCGCCTATCTCAGCTACAATCGGGCGGAAGGCGGGGTACACCCTGGACAAGTCGCCAACACAGATAGACAACATTCACACTCACATTCACACACTAGGGCCAATTTATTGTTGCCAATCAACCTATCCCCAGGGACATAAAACAAACATGGCGGATAGAACAGCAAGATATAGCAACATTAGCTCCGATTCAGACTCAGATTTTAGCGTCTTAAGCGATTCAACAGATTACGCATGTATTGAAACGGATGGTTGGAGTGTGGAGGCAGATAGCGAAAACGAAATTGAAGAAGAAACTGAAGCTATTGAGCGAATAGCTGTTGAAGCTATTCGGCGATCGCCTTCTAACCAACGATTGCATCTTTTGACCACTGGAGCAACTTAAATCCGTCGATTGGTAGGTGTTTGTTTGGCATTAAATGTGGGTGGAGGGAAAGGCTGGATGCAAATATAGCTACAAATGTACATACAGCTAGCGTAAATAGCATGTTAGCATCGATTAGCTGGCAGTCATGCCGTGACCAAATATGTCTGATTAGCACATAAGTCAATAACATCAACAAAACTCACCTTTGTGATTTCGTTGACTTTATCGTTGGAAATGCATCTGCTTTGAGTGTCGCAGGATATCCACACATTCTTGCCATTTCTGCCATGTTAGCATCGATTAGCATGCCGTGCTAATCGATGCACACTCCACGTAAGACAACTTGAATCTGTCCCTTATCGTGTTGTTACACCCTCCGACAACACACCGACGATGCATGACGTCTCCAAGGTATGGAAAACAGTCGAAAAAATGGAAAATTACAGAGCTGATTTGACTTGTGTGTGTAATGTGTTTGAGAAAATGGTGGATTGCTTCCCATTGTAACGTCACGGGTGAAAGATCATCGCTCCGACAGCGAACAATTGAAAGGCTTTTAAATCGCCAAATTCACCCTTTTAGAGTTCGGAAATCGGTTAAAAAAACATATGGTCTTTTTTCTGCACCATCAAGGTATATATTGACGCTTACATAGGTCTGGTGATAATGTTCCCCTTTAACACCAATAATTGTATTCTTGTAAAATGATACCATTATTCTCCCAAAAATGACTCTTTAACTTAATATTTGACTTAGTTCCTGCAATATTTCAAAGTGCGTTTCCCTAATACTCCTTCATATTTTATTACTGATATCTTTTGGCATGAATAGCGGAAGTTAAGAATGTTTATTTGCTGTGCTGG